>NW_025423029.1:0-102767 GCF_020497125.1 Mauremys mutica | reverse complement strand
TCTCACCAGATGGATCAGACTGAACAGGTTTCAAACCTCAAGGAGGCTCTTACCTTCTAAACAGGGACGGCTGTTTTCTAGTAAAATCACTGAAAGGCAAGGAGAAAACTCGAAAGAGGTTCCTCCTGGCGCTCACGTCCATGAACCTGAATACTCCCTCAGTCCTCAAAGAGAGACCTGGAGAAGGAGACTTGTTGGAGCAAAGCCACAGGGGTCTCTGAGGTTTCCCTGGCCCCTCGCCCCTGTCCTGCCTGGCTGATGTCAGCATCTCTCTGTGAGGTCACCACCTCCCCACTACCTTGGACCAATAGGTTGAGGTCCTGCAAAAGGCCTTTGTGATGTCACTGCCACACCCCTCCCTTGCTGTGCCAATGTCCTGCCCCTGGCCAGGCACTTTGGAGGTTTGAGCTACTCCATGTGGATCACCCCACTCATGGAGCGTTCGTTCTAGGCAGCAAGCCGGCTAGACAGGGAAACATCAGACGCTGCTCCCAATGCTGCACTCAGTTTTTCAGAAATTAGTCGACTTTATGGCCAGAAGAGACCCTTAGAGCATCTAATCTGACCCCCTGCGTATCACAGGCCTCCTGTATGACACAAGAACTACTTTTGGGGCAAACACATTCCAGAAAGGCATCTAGTCTTCATGAAATGACATCAGGAGATGGAGAATCCACCACTTTCCTTGGTAACTTGTTCCTGTGGTGAATCATCCTCGCTGTTGAATATTTGTGCCTTTGTTGTAATATGAATTTGTCTCTTTTCACCTTCCAGCCATTGGGTCTTGTTATGCCTTTCTCTGCTCGATTCAAGAGCCCTTTAATACCCAATCCTTTTTCTCCATTAAGGCACTTCAATGAAGTCACCTTTCAATCTTCTTTTGATCAGCTAATCAGGTTGAGCTCTTTCAATAGCTCCCTAGAAAGCATTTTTTCCAGTCCTCAGAACATTTGGTGGCTCTTTGCTGCCCCAGCTCCAATTTCACAATATCTTTTTCAAAAGAGGACACCAAAACTGGAGGCTATTCCAGTATCAGTCTCACTGATGCCGCGTCACCTCCTGTGATGTTATTGACATAATCTGTAAATGTATAGATCACTGTTGTGACCGCTGTTCTATATTTGCAGCCAATATTACAGAGAAGTGGTCGTGTAAGGGGTCTATGGAGAGGTTCTGATTGGCTGATTATAATGATGCTATCTCTAGATGTGTATCATTTTTTGTAGTTGACATTATGAATATTGGCTTTATGCTGCCTGTATTTCAAACTTGTGCTCTGCTTCAGGGAATGATCCCTTTGTTTAACTGATGAAAACATAAACTAGACACTTAGAGGCTTGGAACTGATTTCAGCTGATGGATAGGTGTGCTAGGTTTTTATGCATTTGGACAGCAAAATGTTGAGTTTTCACATTCATTTCAAGCATCCTCGTATGGTGGAGCTCCTGTACATAATGGAGAATGGAAATGAAAATGTTTTTCTTTAAGAGGGCACCTGGGTTTGAACAAAGAACCACTTGATCTGCAATCAAACACTCTACCCCTGAGCTATACCCCCATTACAACAGGAATATGGAATCGTGATCTCCAGGACTTTGAAGGACAGACCCTGCTTCATCGAGCTCCTTTGCCATTCCCAGACCACAGGTGGTTTTAAAAATGGGGTTTGATTAAACTTCTTAAATGTGGTCAACACCACAGCTTGCACCCCCACCGATATAGCTTCTCCCCATGACAGAGCTGCCACCTCCTGGGGAAGTGGACTGACTACACCAACAGGAAAACTCTCCCCCCTCAGCATGGAGCAGTGGTTCTCAAACTGTGGGTCAGGACTGCAAAGTGGGTCGTGACCCTGTTTTAATGGGGTCACCAGGGCTGGCATTACACTTGTTAAGTCCTGGGGCTGAAGCCAAAAGTCTGAGCCCCCACCCAGGGCTGAATCCCTCAGGCTTTGCCCTCCCCCCACTGGGGCTCAGTCTTTAGCACTCCCCCCCCCCGTGGGGGAGGCTTGGTGCTTGGTCCCTCTTTCCAGGGCTACATATTAAGTTATTTTGGCAGAAGGAGGTTGCAGTGAAAGGATGTTTGAGAAACCCTGACATAGAGCATCTCCATTACTGAGCTGCAGCAGCATAGACTCACTGTTTGAAATATTGACCTGTCCTTAGCCTCCGAATGTGTCTAGGCTTGGCTTCCTATGGCACTGTTGTGATCAGACCCTGGAAGTACAGCCATAGAGACACCACACACCAGCCTTGCCTAGCTGGCAAGGATCAAACCTTCACAGAAAGGCACCCATCGTTTTCTAGCCCAACTACCTAAGGCCTCAGCCACAACCACTTAATACAGGGGCCTTGCTACACTCTGGTTCTGTTCTCACTCAAGGGTCATTACAAATTGTTTGCTCAGACCAGCTTCCCCAGCACACTCACTGCTGTGCAGCTCTGTAAGTGTGGCCATGGCTGAACAGCCAGAGTTCCTGCCCATTTCCCTACTGGCTGGAGCATAATTAGAGTGTGTTTGTGGTTAATGATGTTGCTGTAGATTGTTCATTCCCTGCCTTGGCAATTCAGACAGTCCCTTTTCCTGTTGTATCGCCAGCACCTCTGTGAGTCCAATAACAGAGGCAGGTTTTCTCTGGGCACTGAGATTTTTGAGGGCGTTGGTGGCTCCTTTCTTTCCTCACTCTGGAGTAAACTCAGCTTTTTATTCCATCCTTGATGACTCATGGAATAACAGCAGCAACATGAACAGGAGAGTGAATATCTCACTGCCAGGGGGGAAGATGGACGCATTCCCTCTGTCTGACCAATGCCATTGCAGGAGAGAAGGTTTCAGTGGAATCAAATGCCCTGGCTCAGACAATAGACACAGGGAGGTTTTGCTGTTCATGGATCTGTGCAAAGGAAATTGTGTGTCTGTGTGAAAATGAGGAGGGATATGAAATGCCCACGTGGTGGTGCCTAAGGCAAAAGGGAACCCTAGAGGATTAGAACAGGATAAGTTCTCAAGCAACATGTTTCTTACTTTGCCCATCTGTTAGTTTTGATGATTATCGATGGAAAGATTTTGCCATTGGGTCGTGTGTTTACACAGAAATTGACATTTACCAGCAAATACGTAATTCTTCCAAGCCTGCCTCGTCTGCTGGTGGTGAGTTTAGAGGGACACACTCACTGTTCCCACCCCCCATGCCAGACCTGTGCTCTCCAGAATGTCAACTTTCCACAGAGCTGGGATCCTTCCCTCATCTCCCCCCAGACCACTGCCCCACCCCCACTTCTGGGGTCCCCTCCCAACACTGTCCAACTCCCCTGCTGGCAGGATCCCTTCCCATTTCTTTCATTTCCTGCCTCCCCTCTGAGCAAAAGCTCTGCACTGTTCCCACGCTCAGAATTGAACCCAGGCCACCTGGGTGAAAACCAGGAATCCAGATCACAAGACCATATGGGACTTGTATAGTCAATAGCACATTTACACATTCACACCCAATAATTCAAAGTAGCCATTCAAAAAACCTTCAAAAACAGACTTCAAAGAGAAATTGCAGAGTTACAATTGATTTGCAAACTTAACACCATTAATTTGAGCTTGAATATGGACTGGGAGTAGCTGGCTCACAACAAAAGGAATTTTCCCTCTCTTCTTATTGACACCTCCCCATCAATTATGGGGAGAGAACCACATCCACCCTGACTGAATTAGCCTTCAACACTGGTTCTCCCTTTGTACGGTAACTCTTGTCACATCATGTTCCAATCTATATTTATGCCTCTATCTGCAATTTTCACTCCATGCATCTGAAGAACTGGGCTTTTTACCCATGAACGCTTATGCCCAAATAAATCTGTTAGTCCTTAAGGTGCCACCGGACTCCTCATTGCTTTTAATTCTAAGCTGATCTTAACCCTTTCAGTACCCGTACAAACTCAGATGCTTCTCACCACAGGCTGGCTGGTGGCTTTTCAGCCAGGCTCTCCCCTTTCATCAGCGCTTCAGTTGCTTGGTGTGGGAGTGTCTGTAGACATAGGTGGCAGAGAGAGATAAAGCCTGGCAAATGTCTCTCCTTTTATCATGTCCTTTCTTCCCTCATGGCTTTGGCCCCTCCTCCCCCCTTCAGAGTCAGGTGAGCATCACTGCGTCTCTCCAAGCAACTCTGAGCAATTCCCCTGGGGTGTCCTCATGCAGGTGAGTCATTGCATTGTAGCTCTCTTGCTGGACAATGGCTGTCGATGGGTTGTTTGACACCCTGTCCAGGTGTTGGTTACTTTCCTTGCTGTTGCCCCTGGGAGCTAATATTTGGCTGACTCCCCCACCTTGCAGCACAGTGACAACCACACTGCACAATTCTCATAACTTCATATGCATGAATGGTCTACATCTATGGGTAGAGTAATGACTTTCAGCAGATCATATCCTTTCCCTGATACCTTACAAGTCATGCTCTATATGTAAGATCACGATGATATGAAAATGAGGATTATGGGGGTTACAGCCGCTCCCCCAAAGGTATAGAATGTCACACTGAGATTCTATGTTCATTTGTTCTGTAACAGCATTACAGAGATCCAATGACTGACTGACCAATGGCATTTCCAAGTGCTAAAAGAGCAAGCCATGTCGATCTCTCATTGGCCATCAGCGACTGAAGATGTGGTTTTTGAGCCGGAGCTTCAAGGCGAGGGTGGCTCTGTCCACTGCCTTCCGTTGCGCTGCTGGGCCCCAAGTCCCTGGTGGCCAATGTGTGACACTGGGAGAAGAGAGTGGGGTGGCAAGTGGCGGCAGGACTTTTGCCACCAGGGTCTAGCTGCCCAACTTCCTCCTGGTACTGCTGGCCCCCCGTCACCTTCAGGTAACCCAGGAACTGAGGCAGGAATAGGGCGAGGAAGCGAGTAAAGCCGAGCAAGGAAGGCAAAAGTGAATCTTGTCTTCATGGGCCGCTCGCAATGGGCCGCTCACAGTGACGTCCTTTTTCTGTGCCACAGCTGACAACAACATCCCAGACAGAAAAGCAGGAGGCCAAAAAGAAACCGAGCAGCTGCTGAAGTAGTTCAGTTGGGAGCGTGCTAGACTAACAGGCTCTTCTATCCCCCTTTGTGCACGGGTGGGATGTTTTCTGAAAGTGCAGCAGTGCCTTTAACTGCCACGAGTCCCTCATTTCAGGCTATGCAGCAGGAAAAGGCAGCATGGGCTTCTGCACCGAGTTGGCCCGCCTGACCTTTCATTCTTCTCTTGCTCTTTGTCAGCAAGGGGAAGAAAAAGAAGCTCTCCCTCAAGCTGGAGTCACAAGGGCGACGTAAGGACGACTTCCTGAGTCCCGGCTCCAGTCCTCTGCTCTGCCAGCTGACCTATTGAAGGGCTGTCACCACTTTCTCCAGGTTTGTCCATCGGTCTGTGCCAGGGTGAGCAACAGCCAAGCAGATGGAGTTTCTGTAGTGTAGTGGTTATCATGATTGCCTAACACGCAAAAGATCCCTGGTCCAAAACCAGGCAGAAACATGCTGGCTTCCTTTTCCCAGATCCCCTCGCTGTTCAGGAAGGCCTCCTCCTTCTCCTATTGGCCTGTCCCTGGGATAACTCCAACCCCCACATGAGAGAGGGTGCTGACAGCAGTGGAGAAAGCACCTTGGAGTTAGGCGTGTTACCTTTTGGAGACTTGTGGCTTGGCCTCCTCTGCCCTGGGAGGTTGGCCGGTGGAGGCCGGCTCTTCCTGCTGGCCTCCTCTGCGTGACTTGCCAAAGGAGAAAGTGAGGCAGGAATGGGGGAAAAGAGGAAAGTCGAGCTGAGGAAGGCAGGGCAGAAGCTAAGCGCCTCAGTGCGGCTCAGTGGGGTTAGTAGAGCATCATCATTCGTTCTGCAAAGCAGGAGGAGGTGCGGTTGGCTGCTGGGAGGCAGAATCCTGTGCCTGCCTCTTGGCTTCCCAGGGGTGGCTCCTTGCAGCCCAGGAGAAGCGGGGTTCTGGGGGGAAGGAAAAGCAGCAATGGTGAGGCTGAGTGG
Organism: Mauremys mutica; assembly: GCF_020497125.1. NCBI lineage: Eukaryota > Metazoa > Chordata > Testudines > Geoemydidae > Mauremys > Mauremys mutica. The sequence goes on along the minus strand of NW_025423029.1, from coordinate 96,773 downwards.
GCTCCTTTCTGGCCGACATGGTGGGCTGTGGGGGGGTTGGGAGTTGCCTGTAAGCCATAAGTGGACTTGGTGCAGTGAAAACCGCTGCTCCATTCTGGCTGACCTGGGGGAGCCATTAAGGACTTGGGAGTGGGGGCAGGGCGCTGGCTGTGAGCAAATGGGATCCAGGAAGCCCCAGCCTGCCCCTCCAGGGGCCCAGTCTTCTTCTTCTCTCCTGCCATGGGGAGCCCGGCCTAGAGCCTGCCCCGCATGTGCTGCAGCTCGAGCATTAAGCCTTCCTGTGTGGCCTGTGCTGGAGCTGACCCTGGACCCCTGTGGGGCACTGTTGGGGCAAATCCCGACTGCAAATAATTCTGGCCACAAGATCAACCCATTGGGTCGAATGGGGCAAGCTGGAGGCCTGGTGCCTTAGTCCGTGGGGCCAGCAGGTCAAGCCATTTTCCTGCATGTGGAGGAGGCAGCCGCTGTGGTTCGCCCTTCCTGCTCCCTGCGCTGCTGCACCCTAAAATCCCTGTCGGCCGGCAAGATGGGCTGGGAGCCTGGAGAGAGGAGGCAAAGGGGTGGCCCGAGCCCCCTTGGCCACTGCCCCTGCCCCAGGCAGCCCACAGAGACCTGATGCCTCCCCAAGCGACACACGGAGATGTGCCAGCAGCGCTAAGGCGGCTCCCTGCCCACTCTGCCCCCTCCCTCCCTGCCACACTGCTCCTGGAAGTGGCCGGCATATCCCTGCAGCCCTGAGTGCAAACTCCACAGCTGACCCGCCCCCGTATCCCACTGCCTAGGAGCCACTGCCGGAGGGGAGTGTGTGCCAGTCACTTTGGGAGCTGTGCTGCCCGAGGTAAGCACCTCCACCCCCGACCACCTCCTGCACCCCTACCCCTGCCCCAGCACAGAGGCGCTCTGTGTCTTGAACAAGCACTTTCAAGGATTGGCCAAGAACGTCTGCTCTGTTTCTGTGAAAGAGACACAAAAAAGGGAGCCCAACGGACAAGTTGAGTTCGCAAGCACAAACTGGCAGGGCCAAGCCTGGATCTCTCAGTTACTCAGAAGGCTCTTCAGCCAGATCTTCCCAAAGGCCAGTCTCTAGAGGCTTTTGTGACAGGATGTACTTCAAAAGAGCTCCCGGTAGATCACATAGTCATCATTCATATATGGCTGTGATATGTCTTACAAACCATTCCATGTAAGTTATCATATGAAAAGTCATGATCTGCTGAAATCGGTTATTCTGTCCAAATATGTATAGCATGAGGGTGTGTGAAGTTATGCATTTTGCTGTCTGGTTGTCACTGAAATAGGTTATAATTTTGCTAGTGACCCCTGCCGAAGAGGGTGTTCAACAGCCATGCATCAGCAGAGGAATTGTAATTAAGGGATTTCCAATTCAGTGACAGATGCCCAAACACAACACTGTGGGGACCGCTCAAGTCTATGACTCAGTTGCACAAGACCACACCAGGAGGATTCCCCAACCTAGTGACTCAGCAGAGCCCACCCGGACACTTCTGGGCAAGTGTCTTCTAGACCCTTGAACTAAGGATATAAAATAGGAGACTGTGGCATCATGTTTTTGCCTTTCTCCTCCCCCACCTATGCTGGAAGCAGCAGGAATCCTAAGAAAATGAAGGTCATCTGAGGACAGTAATCCAGGTTTTAGGGGGAATTCTATGTATTAAGGAGGGTAACATCCAGTAGGATGAGAAAATTGCTTGACCTAACTACTGCCTAGTATAATAAGGTGTAAAGTTTAGATTTTGCTGTGGTCGTACAGTGCTTAGTGCTCTGCGTTCTGGCCTCAAGAGCCATGGATGCAAGTTGAGTTACGGTGACCTTTTTCTTGTCTCCACATTTCTTATGTGCCTCCTTCTGACACTTGTCAGAAAAAACAACTGGTTTCTTTTGGAAGCATTTGCATTGCAAGGCAGGGCTGCCCGGGGGGGCAAGAGGGGCAATTTCCCCCAGGCCCCGAGCCCCACAGGGGCCCCCACGAGAGTTTTTCGGGCCCCTGGAGCGGGGTCCCTCACTCGCTCTGGGGGGCCCGGCAAACTCTTGCGCGGCCGGGCGCAGGAGCTTCTTCGCTCCCGGTCTTCGCCGGCGGGCGGGTCCTTCCGCTCCCGGGTGGAAGGACCCCCCCCGCGCTGGCGAATTACCGCCAAAGACGGAGCGGGACCCGCCGCCGAAGTTCAGCTCGGTCTTCGGCAGTAATTCGGCGGCGGGGGGCCCTTCCCTTCTGGGACCCGCCGCCGAAGTGCCCTGAAGACCCGCGGCGGGGGCCCCCCTCCACCGAATTACCGCTGAAGACCGGGCTGCGCTTCGGCGGCGGGTCCCCCTCCGTCTTCGGCAGTAATTCGGCGTCGGGGGGGGGCCCACCGCGGGTCTTCGGGGCACTTCAGCGGCGGGTCCCGGAATGGAAGGGCCCCCCGCCACCAAAGACCCCAGGCCCCCAGAATCCTCTGGGCGGCCCTGTTGCAAGGCAGAGGCAGTTCTCTCTGTTTCCGCAAAAGATTCACCAAAAGGTGGGAAGAGCAGACACATTTGTTAAGGCACCACTGGGAGCTGCAACCCTAACTCCACTTTACCTGGCAGGTGAGTCACCCAGCTTAGCCACGGTGCGACTCTCTGGGACTTTTCTCCCAACCGCTCCATTTTTCATCAATGACAATCAAAAGGAAGGTGACATGACATCTGTGTGTGAACATCTCCAGGGAATCACAAGGATGTGTGGCGCAGGATCTCATGTTGCAGCAATTGCAGTCGAAGCAACCGCCATGCCAATGTCAGTCATAGCAGCGTTTTCATCAGCTCCAGGTTTGTGATTTGATTGTTTCCAATGCTTCTCTCCAAAGAAGCCCTTTCCTTAGCAAGCAATGACTTGGATACCAAGGGAGGCCTCTTCTGTTTCCTAGGAAGACACAGGAAAATGTGAGTAGAGGAGACAAAAGCCATACACCAAGGCACCACTGGGAGTTGAACCCAGGATCTCCTGTTTACTAGACAGGTGCTTTAGCCAGCTAAGCCATGGTGCTTGCCTGAAAAAAAGTATTTGCAACTGTTTCATTTGATGGTTCAAGTCAACACCTGCAAATTCTAAAGTACAGACGTTCCCCATTTCCCTCAAGACTTGCAGACCTTGAGGTGTCTGGCTCTCTGTGCACAGAAAGCCACAGCTGAGTAGACAGAGGGCTTCTAACATGTGCCTCTCCCACCAGTCACTGTGATCATATAATGGTTAGTGATCTGTGTTTCAGTCGCAGCAACCTCAGCTCAGTTCTGAGTCATGGTAACCTTTCCTTCAGCTCCAGACTTCTCATTTGCCACTTTCCATGTGTGGTGGGCTGTCTGCCCCAAACAAGCAGGAAAAAGATTAAGGCAGCCTTGAAGAGGCTGTGCAGAACCCAGCCTATCAAGAAAGGGCTTATTGGGAGAGCCAATCAGGAGAAGGCTTGCTGGAGCAGCCCATATATAAAGAGCTGCTCAGCACAGCAAGAGTTAGTCACTCCTTGGAGTTTGAGGAGGGAGGATTGGCTGCCAGGAAGGAAGGAAGGAGCTGGGAGGGCACCATGATCAGAGTAGTGCTGGGGTAAAGGGTGCATGAGTGACCTCCTGGCTGACTACTGCCAGACTAAGGCCCTGATACAAAGGTGGAGGAAGGTTCTAGGTCTGTTGGGAAATGGTCCAGGGAAACAGATGGCAGGGTTGGAGGTTCACACCTTTTGCCTCAGTAGCCACTGACACAGGTGGCTACACTCTGGACTGCAGCCGGCCACTGAGGCAAGTGTCTGGGTAGAGGACACCCCCCCCACCCAGCAGGGGGAAGAGAACTGAGTGGGGCACAGCCAGAGGGCTGTGTCCATAAGAGGACACTGAAGTCCTGAGAGCAACATTGGTCCTAATGATAGAACAGATGGTGGCCAGACGCTACTAGATGAAGGCGCACCAGTGAACCAGAGCTAATTGCTAGGATGGTCAGCAGGAGGTGCTGCAGTGAGGCATGCCCCATGGCACCAAGACTTAGCCGCAAGGAAGGCGCTCTCTGTCTTGAACAAGCACTTAGAAGGATTCTGCTGACAGGTCTTTTCTTTTTCTGAAAAGAGATACAAAAAAAGGAGCCAACAGACACACTAGGTTCGGCAAGGAAGAACTGGCAGGCCAAGCCAGGCTCTCCTGGTTAGTAGGAAGGTTCTTCAGCCAGCTCTTCCCAAAGATCACTATCTAGAGACCTTTTAATAGCCACTGCAGATGTTCACCACAAAAGAGATGCCAAAATGGAGTTCTCCACTGCCTGCAGCCATCACGCTACCAGGAGTTCTGTGCACAGAGAGGCCCCTGCTAGTGGCAAAAGGCTTTGGTAGAGACTCTTCTGACACCACCCGTTCTCATATAGTGTTTAGCGCTCTGTGTTGTGGCTTCAGCATCCACAGATGCCAGTTCAATTGGGGGACATTTTTCCTGTCTCCACATTTGTCTAATGGCTCCTTTCAACACTTGTCACCAAAAAGACCTGTTTCTTTTGCAAGCGATGTACAGCTAGGCAAAGGCAGTCTTCTCCATTTCCTCAAAAGATCACCAAGCTGTGGGGAGAGGAGACACATTCAGCCAAGCTGGATGCTGAATCTCCTCTTTATTCAGCAGGTGTCTGTGAAGGACTCAAATCTACACCGTGTAGAGGTCAAGAATAGGACTTTATTACACACAGTGATGGCGGAGTGGGCTTATTAGGCTCAGAGACACTGTTAATTACTTAATTATAATAGAATATATAGATTTTCCACGGGCGGGGGAAATGACAGGCTAGGCAGTTCCACACCCCGGGACAGGTTTTGCAAGACAGAATAAGCACATTAGCCAATGATTAACAGATTAGATAATGTCTCCACCCATGGTCTCAAGTTAGCAAGTTAACATTTCATTAATACTTTGATAAAATGTTATTAGTATAAAATATATATGTTGAATTCTGATTTGGGATCCATAGGAATGGAGCAACTCCTTTGATTGTCCAACAGGTACATTCCTAGGGGTTAAAGCAAAGAAAGAGTGAAAGTATATGGCAATAAAGATTGTTTTCTGTGTGTCTTAAGGCAGGCATTGGTCCCTTGGAGGGAGGTGGAAGGATGCCATATCTTATACTGACGTGCCAACTTTTCATAAACTCAAGGTTGGATCTGTGGGAAGAATGTCTCCCTAGAGAAGAAACAAACACAATAGGACTAGGGATTCTTTGTTCAATCTGCAACTCTGAATAAGACACAATCATTTAGTTCTAAGCTCCAACACCTGGCAATTTGCTGACCAGGCCTATCGTAGCAAGCAAGGCTTTCTGTTTACCCCAGCTTTCTCTTAGCTGGTCACTATTTGCTAGGCCTCTGGTCCTTGACCATACTCTGGACTTTGGGTCTGGAAAAGAACTGGCACAATCCATAGACCAGGTTGTTATATAAAATGCACATGGATTTGAACCCTTCACATACAGTAATGGCAAAGTTCTTGGTTCAGGCTTGTAACAGTGATGGAATAAACTGCAGGTTCAAATCAAGTCTCTGGAGTCTATTCAAAGCTGGGATGGGTCATTCAGTCCTTTGTACAGAGCTTCAGTTTGTAGCAAAGTCCCTCCAGAGGTATGAAGCAGGATTGAAGACAAGATGGAGACGAGGCATCTTGCATCTGAAGAAGTGGGTATTCACCCACGAAAGCTCATGCTGCAAAACGTCTGTTAGTCTATAAGGTGCCACAGGATTCTTTGCTGCTTCTACAGCCTTTTATAGTCTCTTGCCATGTGGTCTTTGCTTTCTTTGTCCCAAGGACACTCTGTCCAGCACGTGGCATAGAAAAACCTTAGAGTTCTCTCCATAGGCAGGTCCCTGCTACCTTGCTGAGCCTCAAGGCCTATCTGCCTTCTCTCAATGGGTCCTTAATGGGCCATCAAGCAGGCTAGAAAGAACTGACACCGGAAGCAGAGCACAAGATTGAAATACAGGCAGCATAGAGCCAATATTCATAACATCAACTAAAAAATGATACACATCTAGAGATAGCATCATTATAATCAACCAATCAGAACTTCTCCATAGACCCCTTGCACGACACCTTTCTACAATATTGGCTGCAAATATAGAACAGTGGTCACAACGGTGATCTATACAGTTACAGATTATGTCAATAACGTCACAGGAGGTGACACGGCATCAGTGAGACTGATACTGGAATACTGCCTTCAGCTTTGGTGTCCTCATTTGAAAAAGATGTTGTGAAATTGGAGCTGGGGCAGAAAGAGCCAACAAATAGCAGAGAAAGGCCTAACAAGACCCAATGGCTGGAAGGTGAAAAGAGACAAATTCATATTACAACTAAGGCACAAATATTCAACAGCGAGGATGATTCATCACAGGAACAAGCTACCAAGGAAAGTGGTGGATTCTCCATCTCCTGATGTCATTTCATGAAGACTAGATGCCTTTCTGGAATGTGTTTGCCCCCAAAGTAGCTCTTGTGTCCTACAGGAGGCCTGTGATATGCAGGGGGTCAGATTAGATGCTCTAATGGTCTCTTCTGGCCATAAAGTCGACTAATTTCTGAAAAACTGAGTGTAGCATTGGGAGCAGCGTCTGATGTTTCCCTGTCTAGCTGGCTTGCTGCCTAGAACGAATGCTCCTGGAGTGGGGTGATCCACAGGGAGTAGCTCAAACCTCCAAAGTGCCTGGTCAGGGGCAGGACATTGGCCCAGCAAGGGAGGGGTGTGGCAGTGACATCACAAAGGCCTTTGGCAGGACCTCAGACTATTGGTCAAAGACTATTGGTGGGGAGGTGGTGACCTCACAGAGAGATGCTGACATCAGCCAGTCAGGACAGGGGCGAGGGGCCAGGGAAACCTCAGAGACCGCTGTGGCTTTGCTCCAGCAAGTCTCCTTCTCCAGGTCTCTCTTTGAGGACTGAGAGAGTATTCGGGTTCACGGACGTGAGCGCGAGGAGGAACCTCTTTCGAGTTTTCTCCTTCCCTTTTAGTGATTTTACTAGAAAACAGCCGTCCCTGTTTAGAAGGTAAGAGCCTCCTCGAGGGAAGGGGTGTCATGGGGTGTCACAGTTCAGATGCCGGTGGCCCCCCCATGTATGGAAGTTCCCGCCCCCTGCTCTGTGTTCGCAGTGCCGGAGAGCAGCATTCCACGGCAGTGATTTGCTCCTGGCTGCCGGAGCAGAGCAGCAGGCTCAGCTGCCAGAACTTCCTGCAGCTATGAAAGGGGAGGGGCCCAGCCTCTGTAGCAGGAATGCAGGGCAGGTGAGTTCACGGTGGGCATTGTGGGATACTGGCGGAGGCCAGTTATGGTGATTTAATGACCAGCAGCATCTACACTGGCACTCTGTCACTTTAAGTTAGCTGCAAAAAGCTCTAGGCCTCTCATCGAAGTGGTTTTATTTTGTCACCAAAACAGTGCAGTTTTGTCGCCAGACGTGGCATTGCAGTGTGTACACCAGCCACACCAAGCTGCCGACCGAGGGAGCGTTGTGTGTTCTTCACACACCTGAGCAATATATTTCTGCTGAAACAACTTTGTAGTGCAGACCTGGCCAAAGATTCACTCACACACACAGCTTGCAAGGAAAACGTCACCTGCTCCTCTGCTTTGCAGAATCCAAACACAAGGAAAGCTTGTCAGGTCCTGGTGGAGATGGCAGGGAGTCAGGTGTGGGCAGACACTATGTCTTACACCTAGGCAGGCACCATGGCTTAGCTGGCTAAAGCACCTGCCTTGGAAACAGGTGAGCCTGGGTTCAACTCCTAGTGGTGGCTTTTGGGGACCTGCTATTGGCTACTGTCAGAGGACAAGATTCAGAGCTAGATGGGCCTTTGGTCTAGCCGAGTGTGGTTTTTCTCATGGTTTAAGTTACACTCACGGGCACTGAGGATAGAGTTACTGAACGTTTGGGAGTTAGGCGCTGATAGATCAGTGGTCCAAGCCCCTTGTAGACACACTCTTCCCTCTGGGACAGGGGCAGGTCTGAGCTCTCGCACCAAAGGCTCATTGTGGCTGCCAGAACCTGTGAGTGGCTCATTTCGTTTGCACCCTGGGTTAAGTCCTGCTTTGTGCACCATGTCTGAGAATGAAAATCCTAAACCACCCTTTGAAATGACGAATGCAGCAGGACGTGTCATTGTCCCTGCCCCAAACCAGACAGACCAATGGAGAAATGCCGTAGAGTCCAAGGTAATACTTCACTGTGGTTTTACTATTTCCACTTGCTAAACTCCCTCCTATCTGCCCAGCCCAGGTGTCCTCTGCTTCAGCTGCTGCTCCCGGCCTGCTCTAGAGTCAAACATGCAGGGCCCCCAAGGGAACAAAGGCTGGGACAGGGCAGCAGCCTGGGCTGGGCTGGGCAGATGCTGGGAGTTCTCGTTCCCTGAGAACTGGCCTGGCTCCCTTCCCAACAGCAAACAAATCAATTCCACACACCCTCCCCAGAAAAATCAGCCTGGAGCCAAGGGCAGCAGGGGACGATTCCCTCGAGTTCCCACCGAGGCAGGAGAGAACCCAGGGCCTTTCTAGCAGAGCTTATGGAACCGACGTGGGGAAACCAGCCTTTAATAACAGGCAGTTCACGTTTAAGCTCAGTGTTTTTAACAATTTTTACAACCTTAAATAACCCTTCGATCGCAGTGTCACTATCCATAACATTGCTTCAGCCTTATAGGTTCCCAAATGCAAAACTCAACATCTCTTCAAACACAAGAGAGTGCAGATCAGTCAGTGTTCAGAGTCATCCCACATAAAAGAATCATGTGGTGGTACATATTGGCCTCATCATGTGACCGTTGCCTTTCCCTCCACTCTGTTAAAAGGTTTGGCATTTTGCACAGAAAATTCTTCCCTCAGGAGAGACCTGGGAACCAAGGCTGCCAGACAAACACCTTTAAGAGGAGGCATAACCTGTCAAAAAATGATCTCCCTCCTTCAGTTCAGTGACAGCCTGAAATGTTACTTATCCCAGCAGAGCCGGAGGATTGAAAGCAGCTACATCAAATCCCTGTGTAGCTAGCAGGAATGAACACAAACACTCCCTGGTATCTGAAGAGATGTTTAGTTTTACCCTTGGTAAACTAGACGTCTAAAGGGAAGGAAGGTGGTGCCATATATAAAGAGTGAAACACAAAACAATTATCATAGTTATACCCATAGTGACTGCAAAATATTTCTATATTCTTATTATCATCAGTGTATTATTTTCTCTGGTGTCTATACATTGACTATACCTTGACCAAGAAATTTGAATCTTGATAAAATAATTGACTACCCCTGGTTAAGGCAATGGACTTGATACCCACTCGGGTGTCCCTACACAGGTTCAGGTACTAACAACAGTGGCTGCCTTTTAGCTATAGCTTTTAATCAGGGCAATACATTGATCCTGTAAAATCATTTCCCAGCCGGAGTCCATTGCCCACATTCCTTAGGGCATTGGGCCACCATGGGGACGTTTCATTTCCCTCCTCGATTTCACACAGAGACACAATTTCCTTTGCACAGATCCATGAACAGCAAAACCTCCCTGTGTCTCTTGTCTGAGCCAGGGCATTCGATTCCATTGACACCTTCTCTCCTGCAATGGCAATGGTCATGCAGACGGGACGAGGCCACCTTCACCTCTGACAGTGAGATATTGGATCAGCTCTTTCTTTACGCTACTGCTGTTAGTCCATGAAACATCAGGGATGGATGCAAAGCTGAGTTCATGCACCAACCCCCTGAAACATTTCAGTGCCCCAGAGAAATCCTGACTCCGGCTATTGGCATGATCTGGTGCAGATTCGAATAGGAACGGGACGGTCTGAATTGTCAGTGTGGGGAATGAACAACAATCTATAGCAATGTCGTTAACCACAAACACACTCTAATCATGCTCCAGCTGGAAGGGAAATGGGCAGGAACTCTTGTTGTTCAGCCATGGACACACTTACACTAATGCACAGCCAGGAGTGTGCTGGGGGAGCTGGTCTGAGCAATGTGAAGTGACAATTCAGTGAGAACAGAATCATTGTGTAGGGAAGCACCTATACACCAAGTAGTTGTGGTGGAGTGGTTAAGGCGATGGACTAGAAATCCATTGGGGTCTCCCCAGGCAAGTTTGAATCCTGCCAACTACGGAAGCATTAGTGTATTGTCACTGCTCTTGTTGTAGTGCCTGAGCATCCACAGAGCCAGACCTGGTCTCACTCTGAGGCTGTCTACACTTAAAATGCTGCTGTGACACTGCTACAGCACTGTGGAGTAGACAGTTGCTACAGTGAGTGGAGGGGTTTTCCATCCCTGTAATAGCTACATTGACAGAACAATCTTTTCTTTCATTTAGCACTATCTAACCATGGCTTAGGGCAGCTTAATTATACTGATTACAGGGTTTTTCACACCCTGAAAGATGTACTTCTTAGAGGGTTTATCCCATCACCTGGTCCTTCTCGCATGACCTGAGAGCAGCAATACCCGCAGTTCAAGAGGTGCAAACAATTCAATGTTTATTGGGGTAAGCTTCCAGCAAGCAATGATTCCAATTTCCTTCCTCGGTATCGCCCTTCCCAGCTCTGACACCACAGAGGCTTGTCTGTGTCCCTCTTTCTATTCCCCCCTTAGCAAAACATAACTCCAATTCCCCTACCTCCATTCCATTCCCCCCTTACTTCCTGATTGACTGCAGACTATATAGTAAAACTGGAGTTCTGCTTAGCTATACCTTAACCAATCATTTTACTGAAATGTAACTAACCAATCCTAACATATTGTAACATGATTATCTTACCAGTTATACCCCACCACCTTAATTGCTTTACACCCAACAAATTAATTATCCAGCAGACAGAAACAATCACAGAACCAGACAGAGATTATACAGACAAGCAATAGGAAAGTGGAGACTACAGTGATAGAACAACAAAGAAATGAGGATTTCAGACCCCAGCTATTGATAAGTGAGTTGTCGCTAGACAGGATGCTATCATGGTAGAGGTTGTGGATGCTGGTTGCTTAACTGTCTGGCCCCCAGGGCGGGATTTTGAGGGTCTCAGAATGCCAGCACCTATCTTTTGTTTGCTTAAAACGTGAGCAGGGAGATTCCAACACTGCAGAACTCATGGAACTCCAGGAAACGTGTAACTTTAGGTCCGGGTGAGTGTGCCTAAAAATCAGCTGTGCTGGAGAAGGTCTCTAGGAGTTGAAAGAGATGTGCCATCTTGGCCTCCCTAAAGAGTGTCATCAAATATTAATGAAAACTAGGGTTGATAAGTCACATTCTTTGTAGCGTTAGGATTTGGGACTGGTCCAAAGTGCCAGTCTTAAGACTCTTTTTTCCTCTCTCTTGGGTGTTCTGGTTTCTGCATAGAGACGTGGTTTCAAATCCCACTCCTGACATGACCATTTTCTTTTATCTGGAGAAAATGGCCTCACTTCAATCTCCTTTGCAACAATAGGACACCATTTGTTTAGCTTTTCTATTCCAGTAGTTGTGAGAGAAGTTCCAAACTAGGGGGAAACAGGGCCTTTTCTCTCGACCGATCAATTTTTATCTTCCCTCATTCCAAGCCTTTTTCTCAGATACAGCCGTATTTCCCACACTTTTTTGTTCAGTGTTCTTTGCTTTTATGAAATTTTAGGGTCATCATTTAATTGCCACACAACTGTACTTATGAAGTGAAGTGAAACGCAATATTTTTTGGATATTCTTGCAGAAGAGTTTTGCTTTCTGACCTGGAATTGAACAGGGGCTACCCAAGGGGGACAATGCTACTCCCTTTTCTTGCCTCATCCGAAAAAAACATACATTCCTGATGCCCTTTGTTTCCTTGCCCTTTTTAGGGTAAATTTACACTTCTCAGAAGTAGAATCCTTTACAAAACCACTCAAAATCTCATCAGTGTCGTAAGCAATGGCTTCCGGAAACGTGCCCAGCTTTTCTTTAATTTGGTGACACAGGTCCGGGCAAGGGACTGCATACAGGCCTGGATCAGAATCTTCATTACCAGAGCTAGAATTTCTATTTAAAAAGAGCTATTTTTCTGCTGCTATTAGATTTCCAACATTGATTTCATTTTATACACCTTTTCAGCATCTATTAAGGATAAATTGAACAAAAATACCACTTCTCTTTCCTCAACATCTGCATCATGAAGGGGAGCATTCCGAATAGGAAAGATCTTCTGTGGGGCATGGGTTACAAAAATGCTTCGGGAACCAAATACATGGGTATTTTGCCAAGTTAAAAATCACTTAATGTGGAATTCTCTCCCCAAATCATCTGAGAAAATACTGACTTAAATAATTGAACTACACTGTGATCATATGCACTTCCTTCTTAGTTGGGGTTCTGCTGTTGTTCACCATTTCCGAATGGAGATTTTAAATCACTGCTGTTTCTTTGTTAGCATGTGCAGTAAATTGGAGAGTTCTCCACTGTTGACAGAACTGCACTTGAACTGTCATCATGGACGGGTGGGGAAAAAGCAAAGCTGAAGTGACAAATGAGGACTTTAGGAAATGGTCATTTGTCTTCAATTCTCCAAGAAATCTGAGCTACGTCCTATCGAACTGAACTAATATCCAATTGGGTGAGCAAACAGCCTTCAGGAAAGAGAGAAACCCACATCACAGAGACACAGAATACATGACAATGAAGGTATCAAGAGAAATTCCAGAGCAGGTTACATCTGATTATTTAGAATGAGGACATGAGATTCTCCCATCACATTCTCCTCTGATCCATTCAAAGCAGCTTCACTCAGCGCTCTCTCAAAAGTCAGTTATGTTATTTACAAAATTGTAAGTATCCCAGCATCCCATAATGGGGGACAAAATAGTCCTCTTGCCAGAAGTGGCTTTACCAATAGATGAAACCTGGAACTTAAGCACCAAATAATCACACTATGTTTGGGATCCATTTAAATTCCCCTTCCAGGTCTTTGACACTTTCATCTCCAGTCATAGCGACTCTGATATAGGAGGAAAGAAATCAAAGCATCACCTCCAAGCACAGACAGCTGAGAACTCTTCCTCATATGACATTTTGAGAAGTGGAGGGATAGAATGTGATGAAAATAAACTCTGCACAGAGAAGCCAAAATTTAACAGTTCTGGAGTGATGGGGAAGGAGGGAATCTCTGAACCACCCCAACTCCTTCCAATGTCACAGAGGCTGAAATGACACTTTTTTCCCCTGCTCATCTTTATTTAACTATAATATGAAAAATTCCCAATGTAACTGCTCTTCAGCACAACCCAGAGCAACGTGAGAACAACTGGCACGGATACAATCTGTATCACTGGTGACTCTAACAATCACTTTGCAATAGGAGCAATGGTATAAATGTGATGCTCCCTGGTTCCTCATAGGAAGGGCACACTCCAGTTACTTGTGGGATAATTGAGTTGATAGAAAGGACAAATGGGCCCACCTCAAAAGAAGGCAAACTACAAAAGGCATAAATGGGCCACTCATCTGGCCAAGCTGAGGGATAACGGTGCTGCAAACAGTTCAAACAGATTTAAAAAGTTACTATGTGGGAATCAGGAAAAGTATTAAAAAAAAATAAATTGATAGCCCTAGAGGTTTTTATGGTGTTCACTGCCCTTGCAGATTCTCTGATGGCTAATATGGGCTGAGTGCCAAGAGACGGTTTTCCCACACTCACGGCATTCGTAGGGCCTGTCCCGTGTGGCTCCTCTGATGTCTAGAAAGGTTTGATCTTTGAGCGAAGCTTTTCCCACACTCACGGCATTCATAGAGCCTCTCCCCTGTGTGGATTCTCTGATGGGTAAAAAGGGCTGATCTGCGATTGAAGGTTTTCCCACACTCTCTGCATTCATAGGGGCTGTCCTGTGTGGATTCTCTGATGTCTAGAAAGCCCTGATCTGTGAGTGAAGCTTTTCCCACACTCACGACATTCATAGGGCCTTTCCCCTGTGTGGATTCTCTGATGTTTAGAAAGGGCTGATCTATGAGTGAAGCTTTTCCCACACTCACTGCATTCGTAGGGCCTCTCCCCTGTGTGGATTCTCTGATGGGTAAAAAGGGCTGATCTGCGATTGAAGGTTTTCCCACACTCACGGCATTCATAGGGCCTGTCCCCTGTGTGGATTCTCTGATGATTAAGAAGGGCTGAGTAGTCACATAAGTTTTTTCCACACTCTGTGCATATATTTTTTCTCTTTCCAATGATGATTTCCTGCTTTGTTGTGGTTTCCTTGAGGTCCTTCTGAGTTCCCTGAGAGGAAATACGTTCACCCATTTTCACCCCCGGCTGGTTTCCTTGTTCTCTTTCTGGTCTGTGCTGAATCTGACAGGATTTTTCCTCCTCATGACTCCTGGACACATGACTTTTTGATCTTTGCAATAATGCTCTGTGTTTATCCACTTGCTGAACATTTTTCTGCTGAGAATTCTGCTCCTCTTTCTCACATGCCATTGCATCACCTGCTGTGAAAAAGACAGAAACATCAAACAGGGATGAAAAGTGAAAAGCCAAAACAAACTAAGTGCTGGAGGGAGGTCAAATAAAAATCACAAACTGAACTCCCCCATTCTCTTCCCCAAAACAGGAGAGAGGAGGGGATCAATTTGGCTTTCAAATCCCATCAAATTCTCAGGGGGAAGGGAGGAAGATACTGCCTGGTGTCTGCTAGAATCTACGGGAAGCCATGAGCTATAGTTACTCTGAGGATATGACCCCTGCTGGCAACAATAATGAACTGAGAGACCTCTCAAGGGCTTCGTAGGGCATCCCAGATGTTTCCTTCAGGCACTTCCACACTCAGAGTTGGTTTAATGTTTCCTCACCTCTGCAGGAAGATCTCAGGGTCTGTTTTCCCTCTGAACCCTGCAGGTCTGAGACCCACGGCTCTTCCCCTTGTTCCAGCTGGGAGATCACATCAGGTTTGGAAAATGGAAACCCTGCTCAGATGAAAGAAAACAAAGGAGTTCCGTTGATTTCATAAAACTTTCTCATAAAAAACAACATTCTATTAATTTAACTTTAATACTTAGTGTGACCCGGTGTGCCTGGGCTGGTCCTCACTGAAAATGCCAAGACCAGGGCAGGCTGAAAAAGGGAGAGCAGAGGCTCCCCAAACTGGTGGTTAACACAGAAGTTAAACTCACCAACCAGTCACCAGCTGTGCTTCTGATCCCCCACACTGGTTATCGAGAAACTGAAAAAAGAAATCACACGGCCCCCTTTATTGCATTCCAGTTCTCTGACTCCCAATCAGCACCTAGGTCCAGCACAGTGAGAGGTTATTTAAAAACTCTGCTCACATAAACAAAGTGTTCTTCTGACCCCAGAGTCAGCCACATTACCAGGTCAGTATAGGTTTGGATCTTACTCAAAATACTACGATGCCAGCCAATCACTGACATCTAAACTAAAGGTTTATAAGCAAGAAAGCATCTGAACTAAAGGTTTATTATAAAAGAAAGAAAGAAAAAGGGAGTTGTTAAATGGGAAAGCAGTCAGACACATTCAGAAATCTATACAGCTGGTTCTTAGCAGTATTGGTGAGTTCCTGGCTTGAAAGGCTCTCTGGTACACATCCACATTATTCAGTCCTTTGTTCAAGCCTTCAGTTTGTAGAGAAGTTGCTCCAGAGGTAGGAAGAGGAATTGAAGACAAAATGGAGATGATGCAGCTGCCCTTTATATTCCTTTTGCCAAGTGGCTTCTAATTCCTGTGTCCCAAACACAAGCTTCACAGCACATGGCATGGAAACGCCTTGGAGTTCTCAGGACACAGTGTGATACAACGTGGCCAGAGGGCAGGAGGAGAGTGTTAGCTGGGAGCCTTATTCCTTGCAAGGGGAGGAAGGTTTGCTACAGATTAACTAGAGGACCTGAAGCCAATTAGAGCATCAGCAGTCAGTCAGGTGATAAAAACCCCTGCTTCAGTCAGACAGTGTGGGCATTGGAGCAGAGAGCAGTTTGAAGGAGTTGGAGCAGAGAACAGTTTTGAAGAGAGACAAAAGGAAAGTTTGGAGGAGTGCTGCGGTGGGCTGAGAAATCCAAAGACCCTAGGTAAGGGGCACCTGGCTTGTGTAGAAGAAGAGCAAGAAGCCCCTCCACAAGCTGAAGGGCAGGAGAGGGAAGTGGCCCAGGGGAAGGAACCGCCAGTTCAAGTGGTTCACCACTAACCTCAGGGCCCCTGGGTTGGGACCTGGAGAAGAGGGCGGGCCCAGGTCCCTCCCTCTCCACTCCCCTCCTCAAGGACACTAGTGGGGTAACTAAAATACCGATTCAGAGGCAAGCAATGGCGCCCTGAACCTTCCCCAAAGAAGAGAAAGCGCGAAATCCATAACAGTACCCGCAATTTGCCACACGTGGTGTCAGGAGTGGAATCTGCGCGCTGGGGACTTAGACCAGGGTTAGGCAAAACCCTCCCATCCTGAAGATGGACAACGTGGTCAAGGCCCTTATACAAGCCACCACAGCCCAGCAGGAGGCTACCCGGGTCCAAGCAACCGCCCAACAGGAGGCGACTAGAATGCAGCAGGAGACCTATCATCTGTTGATGAGTCAGGCTGCTCAAGACCCAGCCCTGCTGAAAGACCTGGTGAACCAGATGAAGGCCCTTATGGAGCAGAATCACAACTGTGAAGGGACCCGGACCGTACGGGCTAGCCACTGCCTACAGAAAATGACAAGGAAGGATGATGTGGAGGCACACCTCCTGGCTTTTGAAAGAGCAGCCCTCCGGGAGGCCTGGCCCCGAGATCAATGGTCTGGTATCCTTGCCCCATTCCTGTGTGGGGAAGCCCAGAAGGTCAATTACAATATGGCTGCAGAGGCTGCAGCAGATTATTCCCAGCTGAAGGCAGAGATCCTGGCCAGGTTCGGAGTAACGACGGCATTGCGAGCCCAGAGGTTCCATGAGTGGAGGACAAGACACCTCGATCACAATTGTTTGACCTGATACACCTGACCCAGAAATGGCTGCGCCCTGAGGCCCTTAGCTCTTAGAAGATGATGGAGGTACTGGTATTGGACCAGTATATGAGGGGGCTACCACCAGGTCTCAGGTCTTGGGTTGGCCAGAATGATCCCTCTACCTATGATGAGTTGGTCTCCCTCGTGGAAAGACAGCTGGCAGCCCGTGAACTGTTCCAGACCCCAGGCAGGGAGACACGGCCATCCAGGAAGCCAAC
The DNA here is from genome assembly GCF_020497125.1 of Mauremys mutica. NCBI lineage: Eukaryota > Metazoa > Chordata > Testudines > Geoemydidae > Mauremys > Mauremys mutica. Next base: position 79,605 of record NW_025423029.1, on the reverse strand, counting down.
CCCAAACCCAAGGCCCCGAGCTGTCGAGAACTATAGGAGAACTGTATCCGGGAAGAAAGACACCGAGGAATGGCTCGAGGCCAGGAAGAGAGGTGGGGGGCCGGTCAAATAGCCCCAGGCAGAGGGTGACAACCGGAATGAGGGGGCGGTGTTATGAGTGTTGGGAATTGGGGCATATAGCAGCCCAATGCCCCAACAAGGAAGAACCTATGCAGTGTGATCCCGGGGATTACGGGGAGCAATGTGGCCCTAATCGGCCTGGTAGGGGTCACAATGACCTCACATGGATATACCAGACCACTAAAAATGAATGGTATAAAGACCATAGCATTAATAGATTCCGGGAGTGCTGTCACGCTGGTCTTGGAGGAGAAGGTGGGAACAGACCAGCTAACCCGGGCCAAAAACACAGGGGTAACGTGCGTACATGGCACTGTGAATTTTTACCCTACAATTCCAGTACGGATTGAGATCCAGGGGAATACTACCAGGGTTTCTGCAGGGGTGGTCCCCAAGCTCCCCTACCCTGTTTTAATTGGTAGAGACTTCCCCGGGTTTGAGAGCTTACTTACCCCAATGGAGCCAGGGGAGGGTAGCAACCCCCAGGCTGAGACGGAGGCAACTACAGATAGCCTCACCCCAATGTTTGCCGAATTTGCTCCAGAGTTATTCTCATCCCCTGGAAAACCCCGAAAGTCTAGGCGAGAACGAAGGGCAGATAAAAGATTAGGGACCAAGATTCTAGCAGAGAATCAAAAAACTTCCCTTGTGGGTAGGCGAACCCGCTCAGGAGACCAGGAGATAATTCAGGCCAAGGAAGACTCGGAGGCGGTTCCTAGCCCAAGTGGGAGCACCCCGGGGGGAGAGTAGAAATAGGCCCCCTAGAATTAGGTCAGTTGGGTACTGCACGTGAGACTTTTGGGCAGGACCAGGCCGATGATCCGTTATATGCAAACGTGAGGGAGGAGGTAGTGGAAGTAAATGGTGTGCCTGTGGAAGGAAAGATCAAAGGCCCAAGGCCATATTATGTGCTCAAACGCAATCTTTTGTCTACTTTCGCCGTCTCCGACTCAAAGAATACTTTCAGGACAACACTGAACAGCGCACTGATACACAGTTACCCTCCCACCAACAGCACAAGAAGAAGAACTCCACATGGACTCCTCATGAGGGTCGAAATGACAGTCTGGACCTATACATTGAATGCTTCCGCCGACGTGCACAGGAAGAAATTGTGGAAAAACAACATCGCTTGCCTCATAACCTAAGTCGTGCAGAACGCAATGCCATCCACAGCCTCAGAAACCATCCTGACATTATAATCAAAGAGGCTGATAAAGGAGGTGCAGTAGTCATCGTGAACAGGTCTGACTACCAAAAGGAGGCCGCCAGACAACTCTCCAATACCAAATTCTACAGGCCACTTCCCTCAGATCCCACTGAGGAATACACTAAGGGTACGTCCATACTACCCGCCGGGTCGGCGGGTAGCAATCGACTTCTCGAAGTTCGCTATATCGCGTCTCATCTAGACGCGATATAGTGAACTCCGAACGCGCTCCCATCGACTCTGGAACTCCACCACTGCGAACGGCGGTGGCAGAGTTGACGGGGGAGCCGCGGACTTCAATCCCGCGGCGTAAGGACGGGTAAGTACTTCGAACTAAGGTACTTCGAGTTCAGCTATACTATTCGCGTAGCTGAACTTGCGTACCTTAGTTCGAACCCCCCCCCAGTGTAGACCAGGCCTAAGAAACTGCATCATCTACTCAGGACACTCCCTATACTAACACCAGAACAAATCAACATATCCTTAGAGCCCCGACCAGGGTTATTCTATCTACTACCCAAGATCCACAAACCCGGAAATCCTGGACACCCCATCATCTCGGGCATTGGCACTCTCACTGAAGGACTGTCTGGATATGTGGACTCTCTACTCAGACCCTATGCCACCAGCACTCCCAGCTATCTCCGTGACACCACTGATTTCCTGAGGAAACTACAATGCATTGGTGACCTTCCAGAAAACACCATCCTAACCACCATGGATGTAGAGGCTCTCTACACAAACATCCCACACACAGATGGAATACAAGCAGTCAGGAACAGTATCCCTGATGATGCCACAGCACAACTGGTTGCTGAGCTCTGTGCCTTTATCCTCACACACAACTATTTCAAATTTGATGACAATATATATCTCCAGATCAGTGGCACTGCTATGGGCACCCGCATGGCCCCACAATATGCCAATATTTTTATGGCCGACCTGGAACAACGCTTCCTCAGCTCCCGTCCACTCACGCCCCTTCTCTACCTACGCTACATTGATGACATCTTCATCATCTGGACCCATGGGAAGGAGACTCTGGAAAAATTCCACCACGATTTCAACAGCTTCCACCCCACCATCAACCTCAGCCTGGACCAATCTACACGGGAGGTCCACTTCCTAGACACCACGGTGCAAATAAGTGATGGTCACATTAACACCACCCTATACCGAAAACCTACCGACCGCTATGCCTACCTTCATGCCTCCAGCTTCCATCCCGGGCACACCACAAGATCCATTGTCTACAGCCAATCACTGAGGTACAACCGCATCTGCTCTAACCCCTCAGACAGAGACCAACACCTACAAAATCTCCACCAAGCATTCTCAAAACTACAGTACCCGCACGAGGAAATAAACAGATCAACAGAGCCAGACATGTACCCAGAAGCCTCCTACTGCAAGACAAACCCAAGAAAGAAACCAACAGGACTCCACTGGCCATCACATACAGTCCCCAGCTAAAACCCCTCCAACGCATCATCAGGGATCTACAACCCATCCTGGACAATGATCCCACACTTTCACAGGCCTTGGGTGGCAGGCCAGTCCTCGCCCACAGACAACCTGAAGCATATTCTCACCAGTAACTGCACACCGCACCATAGTAACTCTAGCTCAGGAACCAACCCATGCAACAAACCTCGATGCCAACTCTGCCCACATATCTACACCAGCGACACCATCACAGGACCTAACCAGATCAGCCACACCATCACCGGTTCAGTCACCTGCACATCCACCAATGTAATATACGCCATCATATGCCAGCAATGCCCCTCTGCTATGTACATCGGCCAAACTGGACAGTCTCTAAGGAAAAGGATAAATGGACACAAATCAGATATTAGGAATGGCAATATACAAAAACCTGTAGGAGAACACTTCAACCTCCATGGCCACACAATAGCAGATCTTAAGGTGGCCATCCTGCGGCAAAAAAAATTCAGGACCAGACTTCAGAGAAACTGCTGAGCTTCAGTTCATCTGCAAATTTGACACCATCAGCTCAGGATTAAACAAAGACTGTGAATGGCTTGCCAACTACAGATCCAGTTTCTCCTCCCTTGGTTTTCACAACTCTACTGCTAGAACAGGGCCTCATCCTCCCTGATTGAACTAACCTCATTATCTCTAGCTTGCTTCTTGCTTGCATATATATACCTGCCCCTGGAAATTTCCACTACTTGCATCCGACGAAGTGGGTATTCACCCACGAAAGCTCATGCTGCAAAACGTCTGTTAGTCTATAAGGTGCCACAGGATTCTTTGCTGCTTTAACAGATCCAGACTAACACGGCTACCCCTCTGATACTCTCTCCATTCTGACAATTTAACATTTATTCCTGGTTTGTTTCCTCTCTTTTAACCAGATCCTGAGAGGACCTTCCTTCTTAATCCATGACAGTTTACTTTGCTTAAGAGCCTTGGGTGAGAGACCTTGTCAAAGGCTTTCGGACATCTAAGAACACTAGATTCATTGGCTCACCCTTGTCCACATGCTGGCTGACTCCCTCAAAGAATTCTAGTACATTGGCGAGGAATGATTTTCCTTTACAAAAGTCATGTTGACTCTTCCCCAAAAAATCATGTTCATCTATGAGTCTGATAATTCTGTTTACTAGAGTTTCAACCAATTTGCCAAATATTGAAGTTAGGCTTACTGGCCTGTAATTGCTGGGATCGCTTCTGGAGCCTTTTTTTAAAAATTGGCATTGCATTAGCTATCTTCCAGTCATCTGGTACAGAAGCTGATTTCAGTGATAGCTTACATACCACAGTCAGCAGCTCTGCAATTTCACATTTGACTTCCTTCAGAACTCTTGGGCGAATCCCATCTGATCCTGTGGACTTACTGTAGTTTAATTTATAATTTTTTCCAAAACCTCTTCTAATGACACCTCAATCTGGGACAGTTCCTCACATTTGTCACCTAAAAAGAATGGCTCAGGTCTGGGAATCTCCCTCACAATCTCTGCAGGGAAGACTGACGCAAAGAATTAATTTAGTTTCTCCACAATGGCCTTATCATCCTTGAGTGCTGTTATAATACCTCGATCGGCCAGTGGTCCCCCTGTCTGTTTAGCAAGCGTCCTGCTTCTGGCGGTCTTCAAAATTTTGTTGTTGTTACTTTTTGAGTCTTCGGCTAGCTGCTCTGCAAATTCTTTTTTGGCCTGCCGGGTTATATTTTTTACACGTGGCTGTGACGTTCTCTGATTAAACTATGACCATATAGGTCATTGTTGCAACCACTGTTGTTAGAGCTTTGCAACCAATCTTCTACAAAACGGGGCACGGAAGATGTCTATGGAAAGGCTATGATTTGCTGAATATGATTATGCTCTTAGCATGCATGTAGTTATGAATATTGGCTCTACCTGTATTTCAAATGTTTGCTCCTGGGGTAACACCCACGCGGTAGTTAGCCAGCGCATCCTGGAGGGACTATGCAAATTGCATGGCCCATTAAAGGGGGGAGGGACAGCTCAGTGGTTTGCGCATTGGCCTGCTAAACCCAGGGTTGTGAGCTGACTCCTTGAGGGGACCATTTAGGGATTTGGGGCAAAAATCTATCTGGGGATTAGTCCTGCCTTGAGCACCCTATTCTTAATGGACTTTCCTGCCAGGACTAAGTGAAGTCAGGCATTGCCACGTGACTCCAAACTCCATCTTGGATCTGTAATTTTCCACTAGCTGTGCCGAGGGCTTTGTTTGAAGCCATGGGTTTCCCTCCACGTGGCAGAAGCTATAAAAGGCCCTGGAAACACCTCCACCGTGTCTCTATCCTGCTCCACCCTCTTTCCTACTCAAACCTCTGGACTATGGACTTATACTGATGGGACTCAGGGACTGAGGACCGTCCAGTTATCTAGAAGCAACCAGAGACTTATCAAGCCAGAAGTTTATTCCATCACTGCTACAAGTCTGAACCAAGAACATAAGAACGGCCGTACTGGGTCAGACCAAAGGTCCATCCAGCCCAGTATCCTGTCTTCCGACAGTGGCCAATGCCAGGTGCCCCAGAGGGAGTGAACCCAACAGGTAATGATCAAGTGATCTCTCTCCTGCCATCCATCTCCATCCTCTGACAAACAGAGGCTAGGGACACCATTCCTTACCCATCCTGGCTAATAGCCATTAATGGACTTAACCTCCATGGATTTATCCAGTTCACTTTAAACCCTGTTGTAGTCCTAGCCTTCACAACCTCCTCAGGTAAGGAGTTCCACAAGTTGACTGTGCGCTGCATGAAGAAGAACTTTTCCTTTTATTTGTTTTAAACCTGCTGCCCATTAATTTCATTTGGTGACCCCTAGTTCTTGTATTATGGGAATAAGTAAATAACTTTTCCTTATCCACTTTCTCCACATCACTCATGCTTTTATAGACCTCTATCATATCCCCCCTTAGTCTCCTCTTTTCCAAGCTGAAGAGTCCTAGCCTCTTTAATCTCTCCTCATACGGGACCCGTTTCAAACCCCTAATAATTTTAGCTGCTCTTTTCTGAACCTTTTCTAGTACCAGTACATCTTTTCTGAGATGAGGAGACCACATCTGTACGCAGTATTCGAGATGTGGGCGTACCATGGAATTATATAAGGGCAATAATATATTCTCTATCTTATTCTCTATCCCTTTTTAATGATTCTTAACTCTCCTCTTTCTTTCTTTCTATAAATAAACCTTTAGATTTTAGATCCTAAAGGATTAGCAGCAGAGTGATTTTTAGGTAAGATCTGATTTGACCCGGGTGTGCGGCTAGTCCTTTGGGATCAGAAGAACCTCTTATTTGATTAAATTGGTTTTAAAGAACCACTCATTTCTAGTCTAGTGTTTTTGCTGGTGACACAAGGGACTGGAATTCCCAAGGAAACTGCTGTTCTGACTTCTTGTTAGCCAGTGGGGTGAAACGGAAGTTTACTTTTGTTGCTGGTCTGGTATCTCTCAGGGGAAAATAACCTCCTGTTTTGGGGTATCTCTGCCCTATTTCTCAGCAGTTTGTCCTGAATTTGGGTATTGTCAGTTGTGACCCACAAAGGCTCGGTTCCCGTGGCTTTCCACAGTTTCTGTGCCTTTCTATTTTCCTCAGTAGGATTTTACTTCCTTTTTGCCTCTAACAGCTTCTTTTACTTCGTAGGTTAGACACGGCGGCACTTTCTTGGTCGGCTTACTAGGTTTTTTTTTTAAATTTAGAACGTGTATTTAATTTGAGCTTCCACTGTCGTGTTTTTAAGTTTCCATGCAGTTTGTAGGTATTTCTCTTTTGAGACCGTACCTTTTAATTTCTGGTAAACCAACGTCCTCATGTGGGTGCCGGTCCCCTTTCTGAAATTAAATGCTACTATGGTGGGGTTCTTTGGTGTTTTCCCCCTTCCACAGGGATGTTGAATTTAATTATATTATGGGCGCTATTACCAAGTGGTCCAGCTACATTCACCTCTTGGACCAGATCCTTGGCTCCACTTAGGACTAAATCAAGGATTGCCTCTTCTCTGGTGGGTTCCAGGACTAGCTGCTCCAAGAAACAGTCATTTATGGTGTCAAGACACTTTCTCTCTGCATCCCAGCCTGAGGTGACATGGACCCACTCAACATGGGGATAGTTGAAATGTCCCATTACGGAGATTATTTTTACAGCCTCTCTAATCTCCCTGAGCATTTCATGGTCACTATCACCATCCTGGTCAACCAAAGAAGGGCTGGAAAGATGGACATAACTCAGGGACTGAATTTCCCCAAAATTCTTTCCCACGGGGTAGCGGGGGGGATCAATTCTGCCTGTAAATCCTGTCGAAGCACTCAGGGGAAGGGAGGTGAAGGAGGAAGCTACTGCCAGGTGTCGCACAGGATAGGTAGAAAGTCACGAGTGACATCTGCCCGGAGGATACACACCTGCTGGGGACAATCCTGAACTCGGAGAACTCCCAAGGTCTCTGTCGGGAATCCCAGCTGTTTCCTTCAGCCATGGACAGATTTTGAATTGGCTGAATGATTCCTCCCTTGGGCAGGTACCGCTCAGGATCTCGCTTTCCTCTGAATCATGGAGATCTGGGACCCACAGGTCTTTGCCTTGTTGAGGCTGAGAGAGCTCATCAGGTGGGAAAACTGGAAACTCTGCATGGGGAAAGGATATCAGGTGAGCTCAAGGGGATTGCTCACAAATGTATTATTATTTTAACCCAAGGCCATTTTAACCTAGCAATATGCTGAGGCTAGCGCCAAGGAGGCTCAAACGTGTAGGCCGTTCTGCTTAAAGAGGGACTGAACACACTCCATCTCTGCTGGGAAAACACCCTGCCAGACAATCATCCTCACAGGGGAGTCCTTAAAACACTGAGACTGTAACTCCATGGCCTAGCAGGTGAAGATTGCAGCCAGCAGGGAAACCACCTGCTTCTTTCCGAGAAAGAGAGGACAAGCGAAAAACAGAGTCACACAGAAGGTGGGAAGAGTTGGTGGGGTTCAGGGAGCTATTGCGTGTGATGCATTTTTCCTGCATTCTGCAGGAGCTCCTCTGGGGCTTTGTGCCCATCGAAACCACAATTTCAGGGCTAAGAGCAATATTTTACAGTGCTCTAATATCCACCAGCAGATGACGACTTGGTCTGTGCTTTCAAATCTGGCAGCACACTTCGCTCGGTCACATGCTTACAGGGTGCGAAGACTCACACCCTGAACCAAAAAAAAAAAAAAAAAAAGATAGTCTAGGCTCAGGGAATTCACTTAGGGTTGCCAAGGGCTGCCGTGTGTCCTTCCAGAACGTGGACGGTGACTAATTGTAGAGCTCTGAAAACCAGGAAATGAAGCGTGAAAGTTCATACCATCCTGGCAACATCACCTTAACTCCGCCCTCTAACCCCTGACCATGGTGCAGTAAGGATGGTGCAATGGTTACTGCGCTACCGAGGAAACAGGGGATTCGCCTTCTCTTGGGAGTCTTCAAGTCAAGACTGGATGCCTTTGTGGGTGATGATATAGTCTAACGCAAGGTGTTTGACTCAATACAAAAGGTACAGCAGAAAACGCTACGGTTGGTGTTATACAGAAGGTCAGAGTAGACAACCGAATACTCCCTTTGGCCATAAAACCTACAAATTTATAACAGAGATGAGGAAGGACTAAGAGAACATGCCACTGTTTGTGTTGTGTTCAGAGATGGGAATCCCAGCATTTATCCGCACGCCCTCCAGCGGCGTGCCCAGGTCCAGCTGTAACTGGATGATGGAGGGAGTCGTTGGAGCAGCTTGGCAGAGCTGTGACTGATATAAAGGGAGGGGCGTGGGATCCTTGAAGGAGCAAAGATGCCTCATTTCATTCCCGAGCGTTGCAGGTTGCAACACTAAAGGCGCACAAGGGTGTGTTCTTGCCGTGAGCGGTGTCGGCACCCTGGGGGAAACACGTGCTGGCCCTTGAGAACGGTAATAGACGCAATGACTCAGAAGGAATCATTTGCAGGACGCTGGTGTGACGCAGGAGGGAGCGGGGCGGATTGACCTGGGAATGTCGTTTAGTTTTACTGGGACTGTCTGCACGGGGGATGGGAGAGCAGGGGACGACTTTAGGTGAGGGACAGGACCTGAGCCAGGAAGGGGGGGTGGGCAGGGAAGCTGGACAAAGGGGGAGGGAGCCGGCTGGAGGGGTTTTGGGTTTCAGTTTGGGGCTGGCTGGGAAGAGGCAGGAACCCCAAGTCTGGGGTCTAAGCTCCTTGCCCCCCAGAGGGACCTGGCTGAGGGGTGCTGGTTGTACCTACAAGCCCTGCTCGGGACTGTGTTCCCATTGTCTAATAAACCTTCTGTGTTACTGGCTAGTTGAGAGTCCCGGTGAATCGCAGGGAGTGGGAGTGCAGGGCCCTGACTCCCCCACACTCCGTGACAGCTGGGATGGATCCCTTGGTGATTTCCTGCTCTGTTCAGTCCCTCTGGGGCACCCGGCATTGACCAGTGTCGGCAGATAGGACGCTGGGCTAGATGGACCTTTGGTCTGACCCAGCCTGGCCGTTCTTAACCCTCAGGGGCGAAGACGCGGTGATAGTTTGCAGGTCTGAGATGGCTCGTGTGGTGTAGGCTCCACCTCTGCGGGCCCGGCCAGGGATCGGACGCTTCTGTTTGCTAGGCTGGACCTAAAGCCAAGTTTTGCCTCAGCCAAGAGAAGTTGTTCGACTTTGTGCTGTTCTCAAAGTGTTCTGCAGCAGGGGAGGGCCTCTGGTGCTGTGTGTGTGTCACTGGCATATTGGGGAGATGCTGAAACAGGGCAGAGTAGAGGTGGCATTGGGGGGTAGCGTGAACCTTATCTCTTCATTTCCCCTTCCAAGAACCGAGGGGACAGGAACCCTTACCCAGCGAGGTCACATTCTCATAGTTCTCCTGCATGACATCCCTGTAGAGGGCTCTCTGAGCGGGGTCCAGCAGAGCCCACTCTTCCTTGGTGAAATGCACAGCCACCTCCTCGAAGGTCACCGGCCCCTGAAAGAGCAAGAGTCCAACACTCAGAACCTGCTGCCCCAATCACAGCCCCACTATTCCTGGGGGAGAGCAGCCCATCAAATGGATACAGCGTCAGGGGAGTCCCACCCAGAACCCAACCGCCACGTGGCTCTTCCTAAAAACTCGGCCCCAGGTTTACCAAGTCCCAGTAAGTCCATCACACCTCGTCCCCCTCCCTTTCTCCACCCCGTGCACGGCCTGCACCCTCCCACCCTTAAATCAAACTCCCTCTTCCCTGTCCCTCTGGCTCGTACGGGAACCCGCCCACAGCATGTCCTCAGCATCCCTACCTGAGCCAGGTCTGCTGCATCCATTTCCCTTCCCCGGGCGGGCTGGGAGAATCTGGAGGGACCCGGGGATGTTATTCTGCAGCCTGTCGGGGGGAGAAGGGTTATTTGTGTGTGGGCGGGGGAGAGGTTCGGATCAGACTTTAGGTCATTTCACATCACAAGTCTCACTGGCACTTTCTCTGCAAAGACGTTTTCGACTCCCACGCTGGGAAAATGCTCCATCGCGGCAGTGCAGACCCATCCCCTCCCACCAGGGCTAAACCCACCGAGACCCTTTAAATCTGAGATGGTTCCCCAGGACAGAACATAAGAACGGCCACACTGGGTCAAACCAAAGGTCCATCTAGCCCAGTATCTGTCTACTGACTAGCCAGTGCCAGGTGCCCCAGAGGGAGTGAACCCAACAAGTAATGATCAAGTGATCTCTCTCCTGCCATCCATCTCCACTCTCTGACAAACAGAGGCTAGGGACACCATTCCTTACCCATCCTGGCTAACAGCCATTAATGGACTTAACCTCCATGGATTTATCCAGTTCTCTTTTAAACCCTGTTATAGTCCTAGCCTTCACAACCTCCTCAGGCAAGGAGTTCCACAAGTTGACTGTGCGCTGTGTGAAGAACTTCCTTTTATTTGTTTTAAACCTGCTGCCCATTAATTTCATTTGGTGACCCCTAGTTCTTGTATTATGGGAATAAGTAAATAATTTTTCCTTATCCACTTTCTCCACATCACTCATGATTTTATAGACCTCTATCATATCCCCCCTTAGTCTCCTCTTTTCCAAGCTGAAGAGTCCTAGCCTCTTTAATCTCTCCTCATACGGGACCCGTTTCAAATTTAATCATTTTAGTTGCCCTTTTCTGAACCTTTTCTAGTGCTAGAATATGTTTTCTGAGATGAGGAGACCACATCTGTACGCAGTATTCGAGATGTGGGCGTACCATGGATTTATATAAGGGCAATAATATATTCTCTGTCTTATTCTCTATCCCTTTTTAATGATTCTTAACTCTCCTCTTTCTTTCTTTCTATAAACCTTTAGATTTTAGATCCTAAAGGATTAGCAGCAGCGTGATTTTTGGGTAAGATCTGATTTGACCCGGGTGTGTGGCTAGTCCTTTGGGATCAGAAGAACCTCTTATTTGATTACATTGGTTTTAAAGAACCACTCATTTCTAGTCTAGTGTTTTTGTTGGTGACACAAGGGACTGGAATTCCCAAGGAAACTGCTGTTCTGACTTCTTGTTAGCCAGTGGGGTGAAACGGAGGTTTACTTTTGTTGCTGGTCTGGTATCTCTCAGGGGAAAATAACCTCCTGTTTTGGGGTATCTCTGCCCTATTTCTCAGCAGTTTGTCCTGAATTTGGGTATTGTCAGTTGTGACCCACAAAGGCTCGGTTCCCGTGGCTTTCCACAGTTTCTGTTCCTTTCTATTTTCCTCAGTAGGATTTTACTTCCTTTTTGCCTCTAACAGCTTCTTTTACTTCGTAGGTTAGACATGGCGGCACTTTCTTGGTTGCCTTACTAGTTGTTTTTTTTTAAATTTAAGACACATACTTAATTTGGGCTTCCACTGTCATGTTTTTATGTTTCCATGCAGTTTGCAGGCATTTCTCTTTTGAGAACGTACCTTTTAATTTCTGGTAAACCAACGTCCTCATGTGGGTGCCAGTCCCCTTTCTGAAATTAAATGCTACTATGGTGGGGTTCTTTGGTGTTTTCCCCCTTCCACAGGGATGTTGAATTTAATTATATTATGGGCGCTATTACCAAGTGGTCCAGCTACATTCACCTCTTGGACCAGATCCTTGGCTCCACCTAGGACTAAATCAAGGATTACCTCTTCTCTGGTGGGTTCCAGGAATAGCTGCTCCAAGAAACAGTCATTTATGGTGTCAAGACACTTTCTCTCTGCATCCCAGCCTGAGGTGACATGGACCCACTCAACATGGGGATAGTTGAAATGTCCCATTACAGAGATTATTTTTACAGCCTCTCTAATCTCCCTGAGCATTTCATGGTCACTATCACCATCCTGGTCAACCAAAGAAGGGCTGGAAAGATGGACGTAACTCAGGGACTGAATTTCCCCAAAATTCTTTCCCACGGGGTAGAGGGGATCAATTCTGCCTGTAAATCCCGTCCAAGCACTTAGGGGAAGGGAGGTGAAGGAGGGAGCTACTGCCAGGTGTCGCACAGGATAGGTAGAAAGTCACGAGTGACATCTGCCCGGAGGATACACACCTGCTGGGGACAATCCTGAACTCGGAGAACTCCCAAGGTCTCTGTCGGGAATCCCAGCTGTTTCCTTCAGCCACGGACAGATTTCGAATTGGCTGAATGATTCCTCCCTTGGGCAAGTACCGCTCAGGATCTCGCTTTCCTCTGAATCATGGAGATCTGGGACCCACAGGTCTTTGCCTTGTTGAGGCTGAGAGAGCTCATCAGGTGGGAAAACTGGAAACTCTGCATGGGGAAAGGATATCAGGTGAGCTCAAGGGGATTGCTCACAAATGTATTATTATTTTAACCCAAGGCCATTTTAACCTAGCAATACGCCGAGGCTAGCGCCAAGGAGGCTCAAACGTGTAGGCCGTTCTGCTTAAAGAGGGACTGAACACACTCCATCTCTGCTGGGAAAACACCCTGCCAGACAATCATCCTCACAGGGGAGTCCTTAAAACACTGAAACTGTAGCTCCATGGCCTAGCAGGTGAAGATTGTAGCCAACAGGGAAACCACCTGCTTCTTTCCGAGAAAGAGAGGACAAGCGAAAAACAGAGTCACACAGAAGGTGGGAAGAGTTGGTGGGGTTCAGGGAGCTACTGCGTGTGATGCATTTTTCCTGTATTCTGCAGGAGCTCCTCTGGGGCGTTGTGCCCATCGAAACCACAATTTCAGGGCTAAGAGCAATATTTTACAGTGCTCTAATATCCACCGGCAGATGACGACTTGGTCTGCACTTTCGAACCTGGCAGCACACTTCGCTCGGTCACATGCTTACAGGGTACGAAGACTCACACCCTGAACCAAAAAAAAAAAAAGATAGTCTAGGCTCAGGGAATTCACTTAGGGTTGCCAAGGGCTGCCGTGTGTCCTTCCAGAACATGGACGGTGACTAATTGTAGAGCTCTGAAAACCAGGAAATGAAGCATGAAAGTTCATACCATCCTGGCAACATCACCTTAACTCTGCCCTCTAACCCCTGACCATGGTGCAGTAAGGATGGTGCAAAGGTTACTGCGCTACCGAGGAAACGGGATTCGCCTTCTCTTGGGAGTCTTCAAGTCAAGACTGGATGCCTTTCTGGATGATGATTTAGTCTAACGCAAGGTGTTCGACTCAATACAAAAGGTACAGCAGAAAACGCTACGGTCGGTATTATACAGAAGGTCAGAGTAGACAACCGAATACTCCCTTTGGCCATAAAAATCTACAAATTTGTAACAGAGAGTAGGAACGACTAAGAGAACATGCCACTGTTTGTGTTGTGTTCAGAGATGGGAATCCCAGCATTTATCCGCACGCCCTCTAGCGGCGTGCCCAGGTCCAGCTGTACCTGGATGATGGAGGGAGTCATTGGAGCAGCTTGGCAGAGCTGTGACTGATATAAAGGGAGGGGCGTGGGATCCTTGAAGGAGCAAAGATGCCTCATTTCATTCCCGAGCGTTGCAGGTTGCAACACTAAAGGCGCACAAGGGTGTGTTCTTGCCGTGAGCGGTGTCGGCACCCTGGGGGAAACACGTGCTGGCCCTCGAGAACGGTCATAGACGCAATGACTCAGAAGGAATCATTTGCAGGACGCTGGTGTGACGCAGGAGGGAGCGGGGCGGATTGACCTGGGAATGTCGTTTAGTTTTACAGGGACTGTCTGCACGGGGGATGGGAGAGCAGGGGACGACTTTAGGTGAGGGACGGTACCTGAGCCAGGAAGGGGGGTGGGCAGGGAAACTGGACAAAGGGGGAGGGAGCCGGCTGGAGGGGTTTTGGGTTTCAGTTTGGGGCTGGCTGGGAAGAGGGAGGAACCCCAAGTCTGGGGTCTAAGCTCCTTGCCCCCCAGAGGGACCTGGCTGAGGGGTGCTGGTTGTACCTACAAGCCCTGCTCGGGACTGTGTTCCTATTGTCTAATAAACCACCTGTGTTACTGGCTGGCTGAGAGTCCCGGTCAATTGTAGGGAGTGGGGGTGCAGGGCCCTGACTCCCCCACACTCCGTGACAGCTGGGATGGATCCCTTGGTGATTCCCTGCTCTGTTCATTCCCTCTGGGGCACCTGGCATTGACCAGTGCCGGCAGACAGGACATTGGGCTCGATGGACCTTTGGTCTGACCCAGCCTGGCCGTTCTTAACCCTCAGGGGCGAAGACGCGGTGATACTTTGCAAGTCTGTGATGGCTCGTGTGGTGTAGGCTCCACCTCTGCGGGCTCGGCCAGGGATCGGACGCTTCTGTTTGCTAGGCTGGACCTAAAGCCAAGTTTTGCCTCAGCCAAGAGAAGTTGTTCGACTTTGTGCTGTTCTCAAAGTGTTCTGCAGCAGGGGAGGGCCTCTGGTGCTGTGTGTGTGTCACTGGCATATTGGGGTGATGCTGAAACAGGACAGAGTAGAGGTGGCATTGGGGGGTAGCATGAACCTTAACTCTTCATTTCCCCTTCCAAGAACCGAAGGAACAGGAACCCTTACCCAGCGAGGTCACATTCTCATAGTTCTCCTGCATGACATCCCTGTAGAGGGCTCTCTGAGCGGGGTCCAGCAGAGCCCACTCCTCCCTGGCGAAATACACAGCCACCTCCTCGAAGGTCACCGGCCCCTGAAAGAGCAAGAGTCCAACACTCAGGACCTGCTGCTCCACTCACAGCCCCCCTATTCCTGGGGGAGAGGAGCCAATCAAATGGATACAGCGTCAGGGGAGTCCCACCCACGACCCAACCGCTACGTGGCTCTTCCTAAAAACTCGGCCCCAGGTTTACCAAGTCCCAGTAGGTCCATCACAGCTCGTCCCCCTCCCTTTCTCCACCCCGTGCACGGCCTGCACCCTCCCACCCTTAAATCAAACTCCCACTTCCCGTGTCTTCCCTGTCCCTCTGGCTCGTACAGGAACCTTCCCCCCCCCCCCCCCAGCATGTCCTCAGCATCCCTACCTGAGCCAGTTCTGCTGCATCCATTTCCCTTCCCCGGGCAGGCTGGGAGAATCTGGAGGGACCCGGGAATGTTATTCTGCAGCCTGTCGGGGGGAGAAGGGTTATTTGGGGGGGGGGGGGGTTCGGATCAGATTTTAGGTCATTTCACATCACAAGTCTCACTGGCACTTTCGCTGCAGAGACGTTTTCGACTCCATCGTGGCAGTGCAGACCCATCCCCTCCCACCAGGGCTAAACCCACCGAGACCCTTTAAATCTGAGATGGTTCCCCAGGACAGAACATAAGAACGGCCACACTGGGTCAGACCAAAGGTCCATCTAGCCCAGTATCTGTCTACCGACTGGCCAGTGCCAGGTGCCTCAGAGGGAGTGAACCTAACAGGCAATGATCAAGTGATCTCTCTCCTGCCATCCATCTCCACCCTCTGACAAACAGAGGCTAGGGACACCATTCCTTACCCATCCTGGCTAATAGCCATTAATGGACTTAACCTCCATGAATTTATCCAGTTCACTTTTAAACCCTGTTGTAGTCCTAGCCTTCACAACCTCCTCAGGCAAGGAGTTCCACAAGTTAACGGTGCGCTGTGTGAAAAAGAACGTCCTTTTATTTGTTTTAAACCTGCTGCCTATTAATTTCATTTGGTGACCCCTAGTTCTTGTATTATGGGAATAAGTAAATAACTTTTCCTTATACACTTTCTCCACATCACTCATGATTTTATAGACCTCTATCATATCCCTCCTTAGTCTCCTCTTTTCCAAGCTGAAGAGTCCTAGCCTCTTTAATCTTTCCTCGTATGGGACCCTCTCCAAACCCCTAATCATTTTAGTTGCCCTTTTCTGAACCTTTTCTAGTGCTAGAATATCTTTTTTGAGGTGAGGAGACCACATCTGTACACAGTATTTGAGATGTGGGCGTACCATGGATTTATATACGCCCACATCTCAAATACATCTCAAATATATTCTCAGCCTTATTCTCTATCCCCTTTTTAATGACTCCTAACATCCCGTTTGCTTTTTTGACCGCCTCTGCACACTGCGTGGACATCTTCAGAGAACTATCCACAATGACTCCAAGATCTTTTTCCTGACTCGTAGCTAAATTAGCCCCCATCATATTGTATGTATAGTTGGGGTTATTTTTCCCAATGTGCATTACTTTACATTTATCCACATTCAATTTCATTTGCCATTGCAATCACTTAGTTTTGGGAGACAGCAGAGGGGGAACCACGCAAAACCCGTCCGGTGCCGAGACAGGAACTGGATCTGAGCCTGTCGGCACATTCCCCCAGCGCAGGGGGACAGATTTCTTATCATCTTCAGCAAAGGAAATCTCACTTCCTGCACGTTTCGCCCTCAGGGACACCCCTTCTCCGTCAGCCTCTTGAGACGCACACATGCACGTTTTATAGGATCGGCCTTGTTACGGGTTTTATTCTTATTCCTTGCTAACTGTCAGGGGTTTGCCAAAAGAAAAAAAACGGGGGGACCCCTTTTTTTGAAGTCAGTATGAAAAACGTGACCCCCCCCCTCCTCACGCCCGAGACTCTGCTGCCCACATCTGATCACTTCCACTCGCTCGTGGAAGCTCTCAGACGCCTCAGGGTCTGGAGATTATTGTCCTTGTTTCATCCTCTCTCACACCATTCAGGTGGTTGTTCCTTTCCCCAAAGGGAAACACACCCCTGAGATCCGGATTCGCTCTGAATCCGTCACACGTCACGGCAGGAGTGAGTCAGCCACAGGGGTCACCCGGCTTCACATTGTTCCACCATTTCCAGCTGCACATCGGGGCTGGAGGCTGCAATCCCCTGTCGCTAACATGGTTATGAGTCTGAAATCTCCCCACGGCCCGTCAGAGACAGACATGTACCTGTGTCGCTCCCCAGCTCCTGTCGCAGCGTCTCTAGGGGAAGGAGAAGATGGGAGAGGTGAGAATTCAGGCCCTCACATTCATGGAGAAACCCCCATTGCTTATTAATGGAACTGCTGTTAACGACGAGATGGTGACAGAGATCAGAGGCCGATAACGCAGCCGCTGCAGACAGAGCCAGCCCCACAGGGCTGCTCCATGGGGAAGGGCGACTCGCTGAGCTGGGCTGTGAGATGGAGCCCAGGATCAGTGACATCACTAGAGTCCCCGACTCCTTCCCAGGGTCAGGGTCGCTCTAACCAGAGGAGACGCCTCCCCCAGACTCCAACTCACCTTTGAATCCCAGCAGCACCTCCTGCAGCCCGGCACTTTGCAGAGAGAAATCGCTGAGTCTCTTCTCCAGCTCCGCAAACGACGGCTCTGGCTTCCGAAACGTCCCGTCTTCCCTGCTGGGGAAAGGAGGGGTGAGAAATAGGCCTGAGCCCCAGACCCTGAGCCCAGCAACCCCCAAACTTCACGAAACCTGGATCTGAGCTTTGTAGCCTGAGATAGTCAGTGTCAGGGTGAGTCACCCCAGCCCTGTGCTCCCCAGAGAGACGGGAAGTGGGGAGACACTAGAGCAAGGAACGGAGACATTGTCCAGGGGCTTTCTCAGGGACGCTCTGGTTCTGTGGGGGGCAGAGCCACCCCTATGCTGGTTTACTGCAGGAACAAGGGGCACCAGCACGGGGATTATGTGGAAAGGGAGGAGACACAGACCAAAGAGTGGGCAGGTCCTACATGCTGACAGTGGCCACAGACAGAGCCCAGGGCTCCAGCAGGGAATGAACGTGGGCCCTTTAATGCCAAACCCCCCCAACCCTTCAGCTGAAGCAGTAACCCTGGGGCGTCCAGCTCCTTTGGCAGAGGGGGCCACACTGCCTTGTCCGTTACGGCCAGTGGCCAGGGCATCGGGTTAGGACTCTGTGCCCTGCTCCATTCACAGCAGAACACCCACTGCTCTCCATGGGACACCCACGTACGAAGAACAAGGGGGGAATCTGCCCTTCGTATGGGAAATATAATTTTAGTTCTTAGTATTTTGCCAAGTCTTTGTCTGTCACACTCAGTGTCACTCAGGAGGAAAACAGCCCCCTCCTGGACACCCCTGTAGGGCCCTGCTGGTTCTTCCCTGTGTTCCCCTGCCTTTCCCACCCTCCTTTCTCTATTTCTCTCTCGCGTCCTTGTCTCTTCTCTGTTCTTCCCTCCCTACAGCAACCCCCTATTCCCACCCCACAAAGGTTTCACTCCCGCCCTCTCCCTGTTCCACCTGCTCGAGTGATCAGCCAGGGAACGTTTAATGTTCACATCAAAGTGCTGCCATTTCAGTTGACACCCCGATGACATTAACAGGGGACAGGAGAGTTCACGCTCTCAGAGCTACGGCTTCAGGCTGCTGGCAGCCCCAGCAAGGCAACACTGTCTCCGTTTAAACTGGGGAGGTGCTGAGGGCCGGCAACTCACTTTAACAAATGCGAAAGCTGAGATTCTGTGCCCTCTGAGTACGTGACGCGGCCACGTCAGTCCAGGAGACAGGCCTGGTCTGTCCCATTGGCCCTGGGTCTAGCAGCCCTGCTGTGACCTCATGAGCGACCAGACAGTAACCGGCTCGTCTCCTACCCGAGTCAGCCACTAGGGGAGACAGAATCACACGCTCCCAGGGCAGGGGGCAGCTTCCTATTCAGTGCAGGTATCAAACCTAACGGCCCATGAGGGGGAGCGAAATGGAGCCCAGGACTTACCTGCCCCCAGTGCTCCCAGCACCCTAAAAAGGAGAGAAAGAGGAGGCCGTCAGGGGGAGTGTCCCTGGGCGGGGAGGCCTCCTGCTCTGCAGGGGTCACCATTGAGGCCTCGGGCAGTAGGGGAATTTCAGGTTTACATTCCCAGAGCAGCTGCCCCCCTACCAGCCCCAGCAAACCCTGCGGGCAGGTCCCACTGCGGAAATCTTCTCCCCGGGCACTTTACAGGCAGAAGATATTTCTCTGCATTGAGAATCAAATTCCCCACAGTGCTGAGAGACCCAGAAGGCCCCTGGCCCCACTAAACCCATTAACCTGCAGTGACAGGGGCCTTAGGCCTGGTTCGGGACCTCAGCATGGTGGGAGAGGGGATTTCACCCTCCAAGTGCAAATGCAGAGAGACATTTCCAGGAGAGAAGGTCTTGGGGCTGCAGCATCCAGGACTCCCAGGACCCATCCCTGGCGCCGCTGCCAGACTCATTGGGTGACCTTGGGCAGGGCTCTGCCCCTCCCTCTGCCTCACTTTCCCCATTTGTCCCATAGGGATAATGCCCCTGAGCCCACTCTGTAAAGTGCTTTGAGGTCTAGGGCTCAGAAGCGCCTAGAGAAACGCTGCGTATGATCATTGCAACGACAGCCTGACCTGCAGGGGTTGGCTCAGCGGCTGCTGCCCCTCGTCTCCTCCCCTCTTGCTGCGCAGGGAAATCTCCCAGGACAGGCTGCAGCCGCCCTCATCCCTTCGCTGGACAATGGCTCTCTCTAGCTCCTCCAGCCGGGCCAGCAGCCGCTGCTCCTGCTCCTCCAGAAACCCTCGCAGCTCCTGCCACTCCCAGACGATCTTCTGCCTCTCGGCTGCCGTCTGTTTCTGCAACAGGGAGAGGGCGGCTCAGTAACAGGGGAACATAGAACATAAGAACGGCCAGACTGGATCAGACCAAAGGCCCATCTAGCCCGGTATCCTGTCTTCTGACAGTGGCCAATGCCAGGTGCCCCAGAGGGAATGGACAGAACAGGTCATCAAGTGATTCATCCCCTGTCGCCCATTCCGAGCTTCTGGCAAACAGAGGCTAGGGACACCATCCCGCTCATCCTAGCTAATAGCCCCAAGGGATCTGTCCTCCATGCACTTCTCTAGTTCTTTTTAGAACCCTGTTAGTGTCTTGGCCTTCACAACATCCTCTGGCAAGGGGTTCCACAGGTTGACTGTGTGTTGTGTGAAGAAATACTGCCTTTTGTTTGTTTTAAACCTGCTGCCTGTTCATTTCACTGGGTTACCCCTAGTTCTTGTGTTATAAGGAAATAACACTTCCTTATTTACTTTCGCCACACAAGTCATGATTTTATAGACCTCTACCATATCCCCCCCCCCCCCCGCCGCCCCCAGTCGTCTCTTCTCCAAGATTAACAGTCTCAGGCTTTGTCTACACTGGCACTTCTCTCCTGCCGACAAACAGCAGCAACATTGCGCGCCTGTCAGCAGCACGGCTGTAGCGGCACAGTCGTGTGGCTAAAAGCTGCAGCGTGCAGCCATAGCCTCAGTCTTATTAATCTCGCCTCATACGGAAGCTGTTCCATATCCTTCATCATTTTTGTTGGCCTTCTCAAAAAAAAAATACATTGGAATTGGAAAAGGTACAGAGATCAGGCGACCAGATCTGCACGCAGTATTCAAGATGTGGACATACCATGGATTTATATAGAGGCAATAGGATATTTTCTGTTTTATTGTCTCTCTCTTTCCTAATGATTCCCAACATTCTGTTTGCTTTTTTGACTGCTGCTGCAGATTCAGTGGATGTTTCCAGAGAACTATCCACAGTGACTCCAAAATCTCTTTCTTGAGCGGTAATAGCTAATTTAGACCCCATCATTTTATGTGCATTTGATATTATCTTTTCCAATGTGCATTACTTTGCATTTATCAACATTGAAATTCATCTGCTTGGTAACTGGGGAAAATCATAAATGCACCTGGGGGCGGGTGGCAGAGTTATTTACCAGAACATAAGATCTCTGGTGGTGGGGGATGGGAAGTTCATTTATCCCGGGAAGGGAGGAGGGATCAGGACCGGGGTGAGCTGTACATCACCTACAGGAGGGACACTTCTCTCCAAAACCTCATCAACGTGCACTGAGCCAAATCCTCCATCTCTGCAGCCCACATTTCATCTCCTTCCTCCCCATCCCCCCAGGAGCTAGAAAGGATCCCTGGTCACTGTGACATCCAGACAGCCCGTGGGCAGGGGCTCTGGGCTAACACAGACTGACCCTCTCCTGCCCAGCAGCCTCCTGCATCCTAAGGGCATCACGTTACCCCCGTGTCTGACCCTGCAGGCTCCCTGGGCTCCAGCGGGGATGGGTCCCTGGCTGAGGCTGGCAGGGTGGGCCCTGCACTCACCAGGTCATTCTTATGCCAGACAAACCTAAGTGGCGGGGGGCTCTGGGCACCTACCAGCAGCTCCTCGCTCTGCCGCTCCTCCTCAGCTTTGGCTGCTTCTCTCTCTTTTCCCAGAGGGGCCAGATGCTTTTGTGGTGCCTCCTGGAAGAAGCAGGGGAGGGAGGGTTAGAAACTGCTGCAAACCTCCCAGCTGCCAGATTTCAGGGCCCGTCCTGCCCTGCAGACGCCTGTGCAGGGTCCCTGGGACTCAGACTGAGAGGAGCTGGTGAAACAGGGAGCAGCTTTTCCAGAGGAAACGCAGGGCCCCAGGCTGCAGGGACAGGGGTGCAGCCCAACCCCCAGCTCCCCAGGGCCTCACCCACATCCCAAGCAGCCAACTTCAGACAGTCCCCCACTTTCCCCAGCGCCAGCCCCCAAAGCTCCTGCAGGGCCAGATCTGAACATGGAGCCTCCCAAACATCCCCCATCCCCGAACCCCCAGCACACACCAAACTCCCAGCTCCCAGCAGCCCCACAGCCCCCATCCCCTCCCCCCAGCCCTGACCCCCCCAGTGCACCCCAAACTCCCAGCTCCCAGCAGCCCCAATCCCCAGCCGCTCCCCCCAGCCCTGACCCCCCGCAGCACACCCCAAACTCCCAGCTCCCCCACAGCCCCCATCCCCAGCCGCTCCCCCCGGCCCTGACCCCCCAGCGCACCCCAAACTCCCAGCTCCTCCACAGCCCCATCCCCAGCCGCTCCCCCCGGCCCTGACCCCCCAGCGCACCCCAAACTCCCAGCTCCCCCACAGCCCCATCCCCAGCCAGGCTCTGACACCCCAGATCCCCCCCCGGCCCAGCCTGGGCTCCGAGCTCTGCAGCCGAGCCGCGCTCCGGCCCCTACTGCAGCTCCCGGCCCAGCCTCTCCCGGGCTCCGTCGCCCCAGCCCCGCTCCGGCCGCGCGGAGCTCGGGGACCCCCCCGGGCAGGGGGCGAACCAGGCAGCCGGGCCCGCCCCGGCAGGAGCGTGTCCGCCCCACGCGTGTCCCCGGCCCCACCGCGCTGCCCCGCGGGCTGCAGGGCTGGAGCAGCCCCCGCGCTGCGCTCCCGGCCCCGGCCATGGCCCCGCTGCCGCACAAAGGGGCGGGGGCCGGGGGGGGCAGGAAGGGGCGGCTCCTCCCCGGGCCGGGCCCTGCCCCCGGGCCCCACGCAGGGGGGTGGGACACGCGGGGACCCGCCTCAGACCGGAGGGGGCAGGAGGGGCCGGGGCTCCCCAGGGGAAAAGCGGGGGCGGGGGCTGGTGCTGCTGAACCATCAGACTCAGGAGCCCCCGGCTGAGAATGCAGCGAGCACGTGTCAGTTCAGCGTAGGAGATGGGACCCAGCACGTGTCAATCACCTGCCTCTAAAGCGTCTAAATCCCCTGGGCACAGCTCGCCAGGGCACAGCTTGGGAGCTGCACTGGGAATCCATCCTGCAGGAAATCCCTTCCCCCCTCTGCTAGCTTGTGTTTTGTTACAGCCCTGGAGATAATCCCGCTGCCTCCACGTGTTCCGCAGAGAACAGAGAAGCAAATTCTCTCCCTGTTCCCCCTTCCACAGCCATTAAAGGACGGAATAAACCCCCAGCAGCGCCCTGCCCCACAGAGTCCCCCCCTGTAAGGAGAGAGATGTGCAGTGACTAGGGCTCCAGCTGAGCGTCACCAGGTTTATATAACTTTTGGTGATGACCAGAACTGGTCCAAGTCTTGCCCGTCCTTCCTCGCCCCCGCCCCCAAAGCGCTGTGGGAGGGAGTTTGGGTACATGAGGTGCAGGCTCTGGGATGGGCAGGGGGTTGGGGTGCAGGGGAGGCGGGGGGTGGACCCTGGGAGGGAGTTTGGATGTGGGCTCTGGGCTGGGGCAGGGAGTTGGGGGGCAGTGGTGGGCTCTGGGAGGGAGTTTGGGTGTGGGCGGGGTGTGGGATCTGGGCTGTGGCAGAGGGTTGGGGTGTGGCACCTATCTTGGGCAGCTCCCAAAAGTGACCCACACCCCCATCTGGCAGCAACTCCTACATGGAGGAGGCCCGGGGGGCGTGGGTCTCCTGGCACCACTGCCCACTGGCACCACCCCTGCAGTTCCCATTGCCGCAGTTCCAATGGCAGAGTTGGCACTTGGGGTGGGGGCAGCGTGTGAGAGACACACCCCACGGGGGCTGCAGGGATGTGCCAGATGCTTCTGGGAGTGGTGTGCCGTGCGGAGCGAGGGTGGGCAGGAATCCACTTTAGTCCTGCTGTGCTGCCGGTAGTGGTGGCAGGAGCCCCCAGGCCCTTTCAAATCGCCCGGGGCCAGCTGCTCAGGCTTTCTGACTTTCTGATGGGGAAGCAAAGGGAAGGCACATGTGCCCCTCATGAGCAGTTCTGGGGAGTCTTTTTGGGGGTCCTGAAGTAGGCAGCAGAGAGGTGCAGCCTCACCACCAAGTCTGTTTCCCTGGAGGGGAGAGGGGGCTGCAGGGTGATCTCCCACCTCTTGCATCCGACGAAGTGGGTATTCACCCACGAAAGCTCATGCTGCAAAACGTCAGTTAGTCTATAAGGTGCCACAGGATTCTTTGCTGCTCCCACCTCCGTGCATCCAGCAGACTGTGCTCCCCACTGCCATGCTGGAGCCTCCACACTTATTTATTGACAAATAAAATTTGCAGAATTTTAAAATATTGTGCACAGAATTTTTTTGGTGCAGAATCTCCTCAGGAGTGAGACTGACTCAGGGAACCTCCTTGGATTGTCACTGCTTGGTTAACCACTCAGCCACCACACCAATGCACAGAGAGTCCCAAGCCCCACCACTATGTGGGGCTGGGGGCTGGGGTCGGGTCATACACATTCAGACTGTGCGCTCCCCCCGCTACAAACCGCTGCTGATTTCCCAGTTAGGACATTAGCTGTTACCGATAAGGTTTGTCTGTGCTGTTTTTTTTTTATCTCATTGTTAGGTGTAAGAAGTATAAACTGTTCAATATGTTCAATTAGTTGGTTAATAAGATGTTTATGAAGTAAATCACTGGCTTTAAAATAAGATCCAATCTGGAGCATATGAACTATTGACCCCTGGACTCCATCTCTGAGAGGGGACTTGTTTACCATCAGGACACAGGCTCAAACCAGTCCAAACCGGTTTTTCCCACCAAAACCAGCCCTCAGCGTTCCATCTCCTCAGCACTTTTCCCGCCACAGAAGTGAGATAAGGACGTGCTCAGCGCCTGCGCGGAGCCGTCCCCCCCAGCGACGGCCCCTCCACGGTCGGGTCTTCCCAGCGCTCCCGAGCCGGAGAGTGATGAGCCCCCTCGGTCCCGCCATGAGGCTGAGGAACAGGCGGCCTGTCACCCCCATTCCTGCCGTCCTGCATCCCTGGTGTCCAGCCTCCCACGGAGCCCCCCGGGGAGTGAGAGACCCCGGGGGGGGGGGCACTGGGGCTGGGCAGGAAAGTGATTCTGCCCCGGGGAACCTGGGAGAAGCCTCAGAGCTGCCTCGGCCCCAGTGGGATTTGGGGGGCAGAGACTGGGGCCTGGCGGGGGGATCCCCTGTGGTGTGGGGGGAGATGGGGGGTGTCAGGCAGGGAGGGGAGAAGCTGGAGTTGTAGGGAGGGGAAGGTCGGTGGGACGCGGGGGGGGGGGTGTTGAACTGTCTCTGTGCAGCCAGGAAATTCCCGGGGGGGGGGGGGAGTGGCGGGCGGAGGAAGGGAGGAGGGGGGTTAATTGGATCCTGTCCCTGTTTGTGCCACTTGCCTGTCGCCCCCGATACAAATTCTCTCTAGTTCTGCCCCTTTTCTCGCTCAGTGTCTCACATGGGCTATAAAATCTGGGGCGATTCCCCCCCATCCCCTCCAATGATCAGCTCTCCCGTCTCCCCCGATTTCCCCCGTTCTCCCCATGAGTCTCAAACATCAGTTTAAAATCTTCTCTAGTGAGGGGCATTTTCCCACCCGTTTTATCTGCAGCGATTTGTCCTTGTTCAGGTGGGAAATTGTTGCCCTGAGTCATTCCCCAGCACATGGCTGCCCCTGGAGTGGGGGTGGGATGGCTCAGTGGTTGGAGCACTGGCCTGCTAAACCCAGGGCTGGGAGCTGACTCCTTGCGGGGGCCATTTGGGGATTTAGTTGGGGATTGGTCCTGCTTTGAGCAGGGGGTTGGACTAGACACCTCCTGAGGTCCCTTCCAGCCCTGATATTCTAGGAGATGCCGGGTCTCTGCCAGGGCAGGGAAGGGAGGCGCACGTGTCCCCCATGGGGACTGCCCAGACCCCCGTTTCCCAATCCCAGTTGCTGCCACCTAACTACCAACACAGTTACCCCCAACCATTAGTTGCCAGTCACCCGCCCGTCCCCCACTGCTGCCCCCTTCCTTTATCCAGGGACCTTCCAGCTCCCCCTCCCCCTCGCTTGCCCTTTTAATCAGCTCCTCAAAGGGCTCCCTGCTGCCCATGGGAATGGTGGGGGTGGGGGAACCATTACTTTGTGTTTATGTATTGGACAGTCGTATAAAATCCAGTCCAAGAGTCCTGCTTTTCCACTAGTTTGTTAACAGCAATATAAAATCCCCTCAGATCTTGGTGTTTTTCTCTCATGTTACCAAATACGCAGTTTGTGACACATTTTCTTTGCAAATCTCCAAGATTCATATAAAATAACCTAAACGTTTGCCCCACTGCTCTCTAGTTGTCTATTTCTAATTGAATATGCCCTGAGATTTCCCCGTCTCTCTAATTATAAAATACCAAGAAAATCTCAGATTTACACCTTTTCTCAGATTCTTGAACCTAGATATAAAATGTTTGCAAATGTTGCCCCGTTTCTTCTTTATTCATTTATCAAATATTCATGTGAAACACTCAGATTTTGCCTCCTATCAACAACTGATATAAAATCCCTCTGATTTTCTACTTTCCTCTCTATAATTTGCAAAATGGATCCAAAATCTCTCAGATTTCCACCCTTTCTCTTTCATTTCTGAACGTTGCTCTCAAAGCTCAGGTTTTGCCTCTTTCTATGTCATTATCAAATGTCAGTTAAAAATCCTCTCGGGTTTGGGGCTGTTCCCCATATTTCTAAATCCCAGCAACTTCTTCCTTCGAGGGAACCTGTTGCCCTGAGTTCTTCTCCATCCTGGAGGTCACAGGGGGTTAAATTGCCCAGAGATCATCTTTTCTGTCTCCTTTACGAATCATTTGGTCCCTCCTTTACCTCTGTTAAAATGTTTGCCAAAGAAAGAGACCAGCCACATCTTTAATACACATCAAAGCCAGAGTCCTCTCCATGTTTGGGGGATCAGTGGTTCCAAGAGGTAACGAGAGAGTTGGCTGGACTCTTTTCTTTTCTCCAGCTGGCATGGGATGAGGAGGTCACTCTGAGTGCAGTGTGGGTCCAGAAGTATCCCAAACCCCATGGCAAATGGCCTCTGTGAGGGGTTGCTTCCCGCAGTGCTAAGATGCAGCCACCTCTGGGGTGGATCCATGGTGGCCATTATTTGCTAGTGACAGGCATGGACATTTCTTACCTATTTTGTCCCTCCAGGCCTTCCATACTCCAGTTCAAGAGACATCCCCCAGGGCTCCCTCTGCCTGTGTGACTGGCCAGCAGGGGGCGGTGGTCACTTTCTATCCACTTCTCAGGCACTGTGAGGTAACAGTGTTGCTGGGTGGGGGTGGGGCTGTGGGGGGAGATAGCAGCTGAAGGGGGATTGTGGTGGGGGGAGGCCTCTGGGTGGCTGGGCAGGGGGTACCCTAGTGAGGTTGGTGGGTTCTGGAGATTTGGGGTTTCAGGGGGTGGTTGTGATGTGCCCAGCCCTGAGGCTGTGGGTCCTGGAGGTGGGTATCGCTGGGGGCCTGTTGGCTGCAGAACAGCCGGGGTGGGCGTCTCTTGGGGAGGCGGGACAGGGGGTTACAGGGAGCCTGGTGCTGTGCCAGGGGCTCTGTCTGGGCTTCCCCCGCAGACTCCTGGGATCGCTGTCGTGCCCAGTGCACAGAGTGTGTGTGGGAGAATCCCCGGCGCTAGGCCAGGGGGTGCCCCTGTAAAGCATCAGGGGATCCCGCAGGGGGGAGGAGGGGGTGCCAGGCAAAGGGCAGGGCAGATCCTGCTGGAGGGCGGGGGGGGGGGATCCTAGGCAGGCAGTGAGGGACTGAGTTCCCAGTGGGGGGGTCCCTTTTGGGGGGTCTCTGGCTGTTGGGGTCTCTTGGTGGGGGGAACCCTTTGGGATTCCCAACCTGGCAGTGATGGTCTGGTGGGGTTCTCTGGCCGGTGGGGCTCTGAGGGGTATCTGAGGTCCCTGGCGAGGGACTCTGGGGGCTGGGTCCCAGGGAATATCTCGGGGGGTGGCTGGGGCTCTGGGGGCTGCTCCTGACCCATCTTCTTCTCTGTGATTAGCTTATGCCAGAATCCTGGCTCCAAGTACTGCCCGACATTCCCCGGCCAGGCCCAGTCACTGTGATAACTTTCTAGCCACTTATCAAACACTGTGAGGTGAAATCACAGATTTTTGCTTTTCTCCCCTCTTGAAAACTGCAGGAACTTCCAGTTCCATTGTCCTATATTGTCCAGTCCATTCTCCAGTCCTTGTCCTGGATCTGGGGGGTGAGGGAGGTGGGAGGGGGGTCAGCACTGCCGCAAAATGGTCTCTTCCACAGCATTCTGGACTCAGTCTTTCTGAACTCTGGTTTCATTGAGACCATTGTTAATCCAGAGTCACTGTATGGAAAGACAAGGAGTGACTCCAGATGGACAGTGGGGCAAATGAGATCAGCAATTCTCCCTGTGAGGAGGGGTTCTCATTAGCTGCTCTCCCCAGAGAGCTAAAGGAGGGAAGCTGCTCAAACGCCCTGTCCCTCTCTGCTCAGGATACTGGGGTTCAGCTTCCTGGGTCAGAGGCTGCAGCCTCCATTGTGATCTGGGAGACCAGGCTTAGCAGCTGCTGCTCCCCCAGTGGGGTTCTGTGCTGGGAAGTGACCTGAATTAAAGCTGCTTCTCTGCCCGGCCCAGGGGATGACTTTCTCCAGCTGGTCCTAGCCCCCTAGGGCAGCCCTGGGCCCTGTTAATACTAAATTCTGAGCCAAGTCTCCAGGTAACTGAAAGACCTCAGGGAAAGTCTTCGGGTCTGGCAAGAAAGTGACTCTACACAAACAGCCCCTCCTCATTTTTCCTCCCAGTAGCAATTGCCAGGAGAAAATCCAGCCCTGGGAGAGCAAAGCCCCCAGGAATGGGACTTTCCCAGCCAGAGGGGCAGGGAGAGAGGACAGGGGAAGGAGAGACTGAAAGGGGCAGTGGTAGAAATGAGTGGGGGAGAGATTTCCAGCTCTCTAGTCCACCCAGACACATGTATTGCTGCATCCCTGGGCAGAACCACTTTCCAGTGAACAAAACAAGGATCAGACAGAGGAAAAGCCAGTTCCTGACTCCATATTCCCCCTGCTGGGGTGTGGCTGCCGTGGGGTCAGTGTCCGAGGGATCCCCCACAGTGACTCCTTTGGTTCTGCTCTTTTCTAGCCTTCTGTTCACAGATTTTGTTATGGGGTGAGGGGAGGGAGAAGGGAGATTAAAAATGTCTCTGTGGGCTTAGCCTGGCAGGAGGAGCCAGGTCTACATTGTAATAAACAGATTGAGCATTTCCCAGCATGGCAGAATCTAGGGTGTCTATCTGCAGGGAAGGGGCCTGGGGGAATTGTGATGATAAATTAACTAAATCTGGTTGTGAGATGCCCACAACTGCCCTTCTCCCCCAGACAGGCTGCAGAATGGCGTCCATGTTTTGCTCCAGGTCATCCCAGCCTGGCGTGGCACAGGGAAGAGAAATGGCTGCAGTGGAGCCAACTCAGGTAGAGATTATCGGGAGGTTGCTGGTGGGTTCCTGCTGGAGGAGAGGGACAGCAAATACACCGGAGATGGGAAGGTTTGCACAGTCTGATCTGGAGGTTGGAGTGAGGCAGATAATTCACAGGGTGGGGAAAGGAGGAGGCCAGGGTGTGGCAAATCTGCTGGGAGTTATTTAATAAGTGCCCTAGATTCTAGGAACAGACCCAGGAGGTTGGGAGGTGGAAATGCCCTAATTTGTGAAGAAAGAAAATAGCCCACCTACATGGAGCTAGTCAAACTGACCAGACTCCCAGTGCTGGAGCCTGAGCTCACTAACCAGCGGCTGCTGTGAGATATGAAGGGGGCACCCATGAGTCAGGCTTCTTGGAGCTGCCTCTCCCTTCATATCCCGCTCCTCACAATGAGGAGGTTGTTGGGCTTCCTACCAGGGAGCTCTCCCTGGACCCTACTAGGGGCTCCATCTCCTGTATCAGTCGGTGGCTAGTAGGTGTGTGATGGATCTGCTGGGAGAGACAAGGGGCTCTCTCTTTGTCCCCTCACCCTGGTATTTGCTGGATACTCTGAGCGGGGTGGGGGTGGGACGCTGTTGACTGCGATCCACCCAGAGCTTCCATTTGATTGGCTCCTCTCTGCCACAAATAGTGGGGCTCTGAGTGGGGAAAGAGGTCCTGAGTGTTGGACTCTTGCTCTTTCAGGGGCCGGTGACCTTCGAGGAGGTGGCTGTGTATTTCACCAGGGAAGAGGGGGCTCTGCTGGACCCCACTCAGAGAGCCCTCTACTGGGATGTCATGCAGCAGAACTATGAAAATGTGACCTCGCTCGGTAAGGGTTCCTGTCCCCTCGGTTCTTGGAAGAGGAAATTAAGAGTTAAGGTTCACGCCAGCCCCACAATGCCACCTCTACTCTGTCCTGTTTCAGCATCACCCCAATATGCCAGTGACACAGACACACTACCAGAGACCCTCCCCTGCTGCAGAACACTTTGGGAACAGAGCACAGGAGCCATATCACACAGTGTCAAATAGCTCCTGTTTGCTCAAGTGAAACTGGGGATTAGGTCTGGCATAACTGTTCCATACCCCTAATCATTTTTGTTGCCGTATTCTGAACCTTTTCCAATTCCAATATATCTTTTTCTGAGATGGGGTGACAACATCTGCATGCAGTATTCAAGATGTGGGTGTATCATGGATTCATTTGCTGTTTTTACAAATATGATGTATTCTGTCGTATCTATCCCTTTCTTAATTATTTCCAACATTGCTCGCTTTTTTTCACTGCTGCTGCACACTGAGTGGATGTTTTCAGAGAACTATCCACATTGACTCCAAGATCCGTCTCTTGAGTGGAAACAGCTAATTTAGACCCCATCATTCTGTATGTATAGTTGGGATTATGTTTTCCAATGGGCTGCATTATGTGCTATCCTGACATCTAGTACTGCTGAAATCCTGCATTCAGTGATATCCCTGCCCTTCCAGTTCCCTTTCTCCACTGAACTCCACCAGCCCATGCTTCCTGTTCCCAGCTTCCCCAGGACTCTCTCATTGTCTCTGGACCTCTCTGTCAGCAAGAAGCAGTGCCAGGGACACTTGCCCTCTGTCTGGAGTCTTTGATTTCTGGGACATGGATTTACTTTCTCTGTGTTGTAAGAGGCTCTGTCATAATGAGGGTCTGTGACATTACCCAGAGTACAATCTGGACTGTTAAATAGCTGTGTTCCCGCAGTTCTCCAACCTGGGGTGCCTTTTCCACTGTTTTCCCACGAGAACAGCCCCTCTTGGCCAATTAACACACAGTCTCCAGCATGTAACTCGCTCCCAGCTACACACTGTTGAGTGCTGCTAGACAGCCACTCGTGAATTACACCTCAGGAGAAAACCAGCAAATTCTCAAGTGCCCAACTTTCCCCCAGAAATGTGCGTCTTGCACTGTCCAGCACGCTACTGAACAACGCAAGCTCATATGAAGTCTGTCATTTCATCAGTGGAAAATGACATGCACCAGCTTGTTATCCCAAACGGAGTTTCCAACACACTTTAATCCAAACACACTGGTTAGATAAACAATAAACCAAGATTGTTAACTACTGAAAACAAAAACTAGGCCCAGCCAATGAAAGGGGCACTCCCAGGAGAGACTGTATAAAGGCCAGAACATCAAACAACTTTGTAAACCTGAGACAGCTGCCTTGGGGACAATGACAGGGAGAATCCCCCAAAGTGACTCCTTGGATTCTGCTCGTCTCTGGTCTCTGATTGTTCCTTCCAAAGTGGAGTACTTTGCACTTGTCCCTACTGAATTTCATCCTCTTTCCTTCAGCTCATTTCTCCAGTTTGTCCAGATCATTTTGAATTTTAATCCAATCCTCCAAAGCACTTACAACCCCTCCCAGCTTGGTATTGTCCACAAACTTGATAAGTGTAACAGAGAGACTGTTACTGGGATGGTTTCACCATGTGTCAGAGGGTTACACCCTGGTGGGAGGGGGCTAGGCCTGTACTGGAATAAGGTCACTCTGTGCTTCACAGTGTGGCAGAACCTAGAATGTCCATTAGCAGGGGAAAACCTGGGGGGAATCGGCTTGTGGAATGGACAAAAGCCCTTTCTGAGTTCTTACATCTTTCCCCTTTCACCCCAGCAGGCTACAGAATAACGTCCATGGTTTGCTCCAGATCATCCCGTCCTCCCAGGGGGAAGAAAATGG
Organism: Mauremys mutica; assembly: GCF_020497125.1. Classification (NCBI taxonomy): domain Eukaryota; kingdom Metazoa; phylum Chordata; order Testudines; family Geoemydidae; genus Mauremys; species Mauremys mutica. The sequence goes on along the minus strand of NW_025423029.1, from coordinate 47,776 downwards.
CTGCAATGGAGCTGGCTCAGGTAAGGGATTCTCAGGGAGCTGGTGGTGGGTTCTGCTTGGAGGGAGAGGAGCAGTAAATGCATAGGAGGGTGGGAATTGCTAGAGGTGGTGGGAGGCAGGAAATATCTTGGGTGGAGAAAGGGAGGGGACAGGATGTGACAAACCTGCTGACACTAGTGTAGTTTAGGGTGTGGTGGGTTGTCACCCCCAGGGGGCAGTCTGGGGGACTTCTGGGAACCGCTGTGCCCTCTAACCCTCAAGCTGGGCTGGCCCTTCTCTCACTGCTTTGCCAGAGATTCAGTCAGCCTCTCCAGGCCCTGTTATCACCCAACACGACAGCAGGTGGCGCCATACACCCAACGAAGCTACCTGAGTGCTTTACCTAAGCCACTCAAGGACAGATAGACGACAAAAGCCAATTTCCCAGCTCCCCAACCTTGCACACTTGCTGTAGGATACATTCAGAATTATACCATCTTATCGTGCACAGGGATCTCTATAATGTAAGCTCATTAATATAGTTCGCCTTCCCCTCGATATGGGACAGATGTGCACACCAAGCTTGTGCTAACCAAGCTGAGATTTTCCCCAGACACTTCACTCAAAATATGCTGGTTAAGATAAAGCATAAAACAAGTTTATTAACTGCAGAAAGGTAGATTAATTGATTATAAGTGATAACAAACAGATCAAAGCAGATTATTTAGCAAATACCGAAACTCAAACTAAGCCTAACATACTACCCGGATAGAATTTGAATTAGCAGTGTCTCACGCTGACTGTGATGATACAAGCAGTCCACCAAGTTTCCATACACAAGATAGAAAACCCTTTACCCTGGGACCAGCACTTCCCCCACTTCAGTTTTTGTTTCTCAGGTGTTTGCAGGAGTTCTCTTGTGTGGGGAATGAGACCAAGGGATGACGTCACACCCCACCTTATTAGCTTTTCCATATGGCGGGAACCCTTTGTTCCAAACTCAGTTCCCAGTCCAGTCTGTGGAAAAATACAGGTACTAAAATGAAGTTTAGTGTCATGTGGTCTGGTCACAGGCCCTGCTGCGTCATAGTAGCCATGACACATAGGCTGGCTGAAACATTCAGAGGAAGGCTAAGCTCTTCCACAGTCCATTGTCTTTGTTGATGAGCCATCAGCTCTGTCTGGCTTCTCCATTGTTGTACCTGAAAGGCTCGTTGTGGGTGTTACCCAGAGTAAGCACATTTGAAATACAGATACAGAGTCAATATCCATAACTTCAGATACGAACATGATATGTGCACACAAATAGGATAATCATATTCAGCAAATCATAACTTTTCCAGTGAAACCACACATGATGCAACTTGTGCAAAATACATCATAATTATGTCCTAATCATATTATAACCATACCACTATGATGAATATGGGGGTGTAGTGTCAGATAGGGCCTAATTTTAAGGCACAGGAGTTGGGAATGGAACTTCCCCTCTTTGTGGAACAGGAAATAACCCTCCAGCCAGGGCTGGGACAACTTCCCAGACTCCCAGTGATGGAGCCTGAATCTACTGGCACTTCATTAGTTACCACCAACCCCAATCGTTGTGGCAACTGCAAACTTTATAAGTGATGATTTTATACTCTCTTCTAGCTCATGGATAAGAATGTTAAATAGCACAGGGCCAAGAACCAGTCCCTGCGGGAACCTACTAGAAAGAAATCCACTCGAACCTGGTTCCCCATTTACTATCAGAGTTTTTAATCTATTTAATGTATGCCGTGTTTATTTTGTATCATTCCAGTTTTTTTAGTAAAAATATTGTGCTGATCAAGTCATATCCCTTACAGAAGTTTAGGTAAATTACATCAATACTATTAGCTGCAACCAAACTTTTGATCTCATCCAATAAGGATATCCCGTTAGTTTGATAGGATCTATTTTCTCTAAACCTTTGTTAGTGGGCACTAATCATATTACCCTTCTTTGATTCTTTATTAATGAATGAAATCCAGTATTGGCTGCTCCATTCTCTTGATGAGTATAGATGTCAGACTTCAGGACTTTTAGAAAGTCTTGGATACAAGTTATCCGGACCTGCTGATTTAAACATGTCTGACTTTTAATAGCTGCTGTTTAATGTCCTCATGACTTCTTGTTGGAATGGAAAGTATGTCATCATCAACATCTTATGATACGAGTACATCATCTGTTTTTCTCCAAATCCAGGAGAGAAATATTTATTGAGGACTTTTACCTCTTCTGCATTATTTTTGATAATTCTGCCATTTCTATCTAGTAAAGTTTGTTCTTAATATACTTTTTAAAACTTCCTTCTTATTGTCATTGATTGGTCATTGATTTCTGATAGCTTTCTTTACCAATTTTCTACAATTCTGACTTTCTAACTTCTGTTCTTTACTATTGACTTCTCCTTTCTTCCATATATTTTATTTGGAGAGTGTTGGGATTCCTACCAGTGAGACACCAGTAGGGTCCAGAGACATCCCCATCTCCTATATCAAGCTCTGGCTAGTAGGTATGTGATAAATGTGATGACCCTGCCTCTGTCTGTCAGCTGGGAGACACAAAAGTTCTCTCTTTCTACCCTCTGATGCCTCCTGGCTGCTCTAAGCTAGGTGAGGTGGGACTCTGTTAACATTTGCCTCCCGGAGCTTCCATTTACCTGGTGCTGCTGTTCCGTGAATAGTGGGGTTCTGAGTGGGGCAGTAGGTACTGAGTGTTGGACTCTTGCTCTTTCAGGAGCCAGTGACCTTCAAGGAAGTGCCTGTGTACTTCACCAGGGAAGAGGGGGCTCTGCTGGACCCCGTTCAGAGAGCCCTCTACTGGGATGTCATGCAGCAGAACTATGAGAATGTGACCTCGCTGGGTAAGGATTCCTGTCCCCTCGGTTCTTGGAAGGGGAAATGAAGAGTTAAGGTTCACGCCAGCCCCACGATGCCACCTCTACTCTGTCCTGTTGCAGCATCACCCCAATATGCCAGTGACACACACACTACCAGAGACCCTCCCCTGCTGCAGAACACTTTGGGAACAGAGCACAGGAGCAGTATCACACAGTGTCAAATAGCTCCTCTTTACTCAAGTAAAACTGGGGGTTAGGTCCAGCATAACGAACAGAAGCTTCCTACCCCTGGCCTTCTCTCAAACCCTGAGCCTTCTCTACCCAAACCAGAATGTGCTTGGAGTGTAACAAGCAGGCAGCTGGAGTCAGAGCTGCTGGTCCAGGGTTACTTATCACACAAACACTCTGTGCGTCCTTGAATGCTGGCTGAGGGTATCCAGACAGGGGATCTCCAGCAGCAGAACACTGAATCTCACCCAGGATTACAGATGACACAACTCCTCACTGCTCTGGATTGCACCCAGCATGTGAAAATGGCCTAGGTTGGTAGTGACATTTCTTGAGACATGCAGAGTCTTTCTCCCATATCACCAGGTGTGATAACAATAACAGGAAAGGCCGAATATGGAAAACTGATTGTTCAGCTCGCTTTTGACCTGCATCACATTTTGCAATATATTCCAAATAAGGTAATTAACGAGCAACGTATGTGTCATTGTTGGGGGTTTTAAGCTTTAAAAGGCTTGTGTGATTTTTAGCTCAGGGGGACAGTATTCCAATAGCTGTCGCCCCCTGCGCACTTTTAACCAAGAAAAGAGCCTCAGGCTGAGCTGATTCAAAATCAATCGTGTGGTCGTTTTCCACAACAGCTTCAAGAGGTCCCTGTGATGGAATGTAAATGTCTTCTTCACACCTTCCCCCTGCAGGAGAATGGCTGTTTGACCAGCTGTTTGCCTTGCTGTCTCTGAGGAACTGCTCTGTGGGTGTTCCCCAGAATTGTAACTTTTTCAGTAATATCATACTCTAAAATCTCATAACTTTACATACAGTGTTACTACACATTTTAACAGGAGGATAATATTCAGTAGGTTATGCATTTTCAAATGATGCCTCACAAGCCATACTGTGTACAAAATTGATCATAATTTTCTAGAAGAGTGAACACAGGGGTATAGACTGACACAGTGTCAGTGTGTGTGTGTGTTCCCAGCAGATATGGGTATTTCAATCCCTCATAAGCATAGTGTTCGGCATCTTCAAGGACCTGGGGAACTGGTCCTGGGAATTCACTGGTTTACCAAGTGTGACGCTGTATGGAATTGTGAGACACTTTGGTATTAATAATAAAAATAATAATATAATCTGATAAATTTGCAATGAATTGTGCTAGATATGGCATGCCAAGTGTCAGTGAAAATGTTATGATTTGCCAAGTATGATAATTTTGTTTCTATGTTTGTATCACCTTTGTATTGTGAGTTATAGATATGTGGGGTATATCTGTATTTCCAGATTTGTGCAGTATTTCTGGGTGACACCCCCAGACATATTGGCATCAACACTGCTTAGCCTGTTTGATGGCCCATTCAGGGTCATCAGCTGTACAATGAGCCCATGGAAAGGACCAAGGGGATACACCTATTGAGTCAGCAAGACATGCCGGGGTATGCCTGTGTAATGAGAACTCCAAGGCTTTTCCATGCCATGTGCTGTGAAGCTTGTGTTTGGGACACAGGAAGTACAGGCCACATGGCAAAAGGAATGTAAAGGGCAGCTGCATCATCTCCATTCTGTCTTCAATCCCCCTTCCTACCTCTGGAGCAACTTCTCTACAAACTGAACCCTGGAACAAAGGACTGAATGACCCATCCAAGCTATGGATGTGTTCCAGACGGACTTTCAAGCCAGCAACTCACCAATACTGCTAAGAACCTGATATATCCATTTGGAATGTATCTGACTGCGTTCCCATTTAACTTCTTTCTGTCTTTCTTTCGTTTAAACCTTTAATTTAGATGCTAAAGGATTGGAAGGATGGAATTTTGGGTAATATCCAAACCTATACTGACCTGGTGATGTGGGTGACCCTTTGGGGTCAGAGGAACACTTTGTTTATGTGAGCAGAGTTTTTAAATATCCTCTCACTGTACTGGACCTAGTTGCTGATTGGGAGTCAGAGATCTGGGATGCAATAATGGGGGCTATGTGATTTCTTTTTTCAGCTTCTCGATAACCCATGTGGGGGATCAGAAGCACAGTTTGTGACTGGTCAGTGAGTTTAACTTCAGTGTTAACCAGCAGTTTTGGGAGCATCTGCTCTGTTTTTTTCAGCCTGCCCTAACTTTGGCATTTTCAGTGAGAACTGCCCCTGGCCCACCAGGTCACACTAAGCACCGAAGTTAAATGAATAGAATGTTTTTTTATGACCAAGTCTTATGAAATCAACTGAACTCCTTTGTTTTCTTTCATCTGAGCAGGCTTTCTAGTTTTCCAGCGTGATGTGATCTCCCAGCTGGAACAAGGGGAAGAGCCATGGGTCCCAGACCTCCAGGGTTCAGAGGAAAGAGAGATCCTGAGATCTCCGTGCACAGGTGAGGAAACATTAAACCACCTCAGAATCTGTAAGTGCCTGAAGGAAACATCTGGGATACCCAACAAAGCCCTTGGGGAGGTCTCTCAGTTCATTATTATCCCTAGCAGGGGTCGTATCCTCAGGGTAAATATAGTTCATGGATTCCTATAGATCCTAGCAGACACCAGGCAGTGGCTTCCTCCCTTCCCCCTGCGTATTTGGATGGGATGTGAAGGCTGAATTCATCCCCCTCCTCTCTCCTACTTGGGGGAAGAGTTTGGGGGAGTTCAGCACCTGATTTTTATTTGACCTGTCCTCAGCACTTGTTTTTGTTTGGTCTTCCCCTTTCCATCCCTGTTTGAGGTTTCTGTCTCTGTCACAGCAGGTAATGCAATGGCATGTGAGAAAGAGGAGCAGAATTCTCAGCCTGAAAATGTTGAGCCAGTGGGTAAAAACAGAGCATTATCTCAAAGATGGAAAAGGAATGTGTCCAGGAGTCATGAGCAGGGAAAATCCTGGGAGATTCAGCACAGACCAGAAACAGATCAAGGAAACCAGCCAGGGAAGAAAGTGGATAAATTTATTTCCTGTTGGGGAACTCAGAAGGTCCTCATGGAAACCACAACACAGCAGGATATCCTCAGGCGAAAGAGAAAAAATACATGCAGTGAGTGTGGAAAAACCTTCTCTCACAGCTCAGCCCTTTCTGTATATCAGAGAATCCACACAGGGGACAGGCCCTATGAATGCCGTGAGTGTGGGAAAAGCTTCACTAGCAGCTCAAACCTTTCTAAACATCAGAGAATACACACAGGGGAAAGGCCCTATGAATGCCGTGAGTGTAGGAAAACCTTCTCTCACAGCTCAGCCCTTTCTTTACATCAGAGAATCCACACAGGAGACAGGCCCTATGAATGCACTGAGTGTGGGAAAACCTTCAATCGCAGTTCGCACCTTATTAGGCATCAAACAATCCACAGAGGAGAGAGGCTCTATGAATGCCGTGAGTGTGGGAAATGCTTCGCTAGCAGCTCACACCTTTCTCAACATCAGAGAATCCACATGGGGGAGAGGCCCTTTGAATGCAGTGAGTGCGGGAAAACCTTCAATCGCAGCTCAACCCATGTTAGCCATCAGAGAATCTGCAAAGGAGATAAACATTGTAAAAATCTCTAGGGCTATCAAGACTTTCTTTTCTTTAATACTTTTCCTGATTCCCACATAGTAACTTTTAAAACTCTTTGAACTGTGTGCAGAACCATTATCCCTCAGCTTGTCCAGATGAGTGGCCCATTTTTGCCTTTTGCAGTTCGCCCTCTTTTGAGATGGGCCTATTTGTCCTTTCTATTGTCCCACAAGTAATTGGAGTGTGCCCTTCCTATGAGGAACCAGGGAGCATCACGTTTATACCATTCCTCCTACTGCAAAGTTATTGTTAGAGTCACCAGTGATCCAGATTGTATCCTTGCCAATTGTTCTCATGTTGCTCTGGGTTGTGCTGAAGAGCAGATATATTGGGAATTTTTCAAATTATATGTAAATGAAGAGGAGCAGGGGCAGGAAAAAAGTATAATTACTGCTTCTGTGACACTGGAAGGAGATGGGGTGAGTCAGAGATTCCTTCCTTCCCCATCACTGCAGAACTGTTACCTTTTGCCTGAGCCAGGCAGAGTTTATCTTCATCACATTCTATCCATCCACTTCTCAAAGTGTCATGTGATGAAGCATTCTCCATTGTCTGTGCTTGCAGATGATGTTTTGACTTCTTTAATCCTATATCAGTGTTGCTATGACTGGAGATGAAAGTGTCAAAGACCTGGGAGGGGAATTCAAATGGATCCCAAATATAGTGTTATTGGAGTTTAAATCCCAGGTTCCATCTATTGTAAAGTCACTTTGGCAAGGTGGCTGTTTTTCCCTCATTATGGGGATCCTAGGATACTAAAAATGTTGTAAATAACACAACTGACTATTGAGACAGGGATGAGTGAAGCAGGTTTGAATGGATCAGAGGAGAATGTGATGGGAGACTCTCTTGTCCCGATTCTGAATAATCAAATGTAACCTGCTCTTGAATTTCACTTGACACTTTCTTTGTCATGTATTCTCTCTCTGTGATGTGGGTTTCTATCTTTCCTGAAGGCTGTTTGGTCACCCAATTGGATATTAGTTCAGTTTGATAGGATGTAGCTCAGATTTATTGAAGAATTTAAGACAATGACCCTTTACTAAAGTCCTCAATTATGATTTCAGCTTTGCTTTTTCCCCATCCTTCCATGATGACATGGAGAAAGCTGAAGTGCAGTTCTATCAACGGGAGAGAACTCTCTAATTTACTGGACAGGCTCACAAAGAAACAGCAGTGATTTAAAATCTCCACTCAGAAATGGTGAACAACAGCAGAACCCCAACTAACTGAAGGAAGTGCATCTGATCACAGTGTATTTCAGTTGTTTAAGGCAATATTCTCTCCGATGATCTGGGAAGAGAATTCCATGGTAAGTGGTTTTGAACTAGGCAAAATGCCCGTGTGTTTGGTTCCCAAAGCATTTGTAACCCAGGCCCTACAGAAGATCTCTCCTAGCTAATCCTATGCTATGGGAAATGCAGCCCCTCATGCCACAGATGTTGAGGAAATAGAAGCGGAGTTTTTGTGTAATTTATCCTTTGTAGGTGCTAAAGATGTGTATAAAATGAAACCAGTGTTGAAAATGTAATATTGTCAGAAAAATAGCCATATTTTAATAGAATCTCCAGCTCTGGTAACTAACGAAGATTCTGATCCAGGCCTGTATCCAGTCCCTTCCCTGGACCTGTGCCACCGAATTAAAGAAAAGCTGGGCATGTTTCAGGAAGCCATTCCTAATTAACACTGCTGAGATTTTAAGTGGTTTTGTAAAGGATTCTACTTCAGAGAACTGTAAATTTACCCTATCCAAGACCAAGGATTTGGAAAGAGCTGAGGTTGAAAGAGTCCACACCCAGTTCTTGGTTTCCACCCCAGTAAAGGAAGCTATGGTGACCCAAGGAAAATGGTTTGTACAACTCCACTTCCTAGTTCACTGTCACTGATTATACTTCCAAAGTATGCCAGGGTTAGTTTGAGAACAGTCATCCTTCCCTGTTTGGATGCAAAGAGAAAGTGCTTCATAGGACATTCCTTCCCTGTGGATCCCAAACTGGTTGCCTAGTTGGGTAACAAGGACTTTCAGGCCATAGAAATGATGGTAACCAATGAGGCAACAAATGTGTCAGCCTCCAATTTCAGACTTCCGGATACACTAGTTGAGTCCTGATTCTATGGTTTTGTGTCTGACGCTGTGGCTACACAATTAAGCTGCTGATGACACAGCTGCACCAATGTAGCTGCACTGCTGTAGCACTGCGATAACAGATGCCCTAAGCCAATGGGAGAGATTTCTCCCATTGGACTTGATTAGTCCAGCCCCTGCAATCGGCGGTGGCTATGTTGGCAGGAGAAGCTCTCCCGCTTATGTAGCACTATCTACACAGGGGGTTAGGGCTGTGTAACTACGTTGCTCAGCTGTGTGGATTTTTCACACCCCTAAGAAATAAGAACCAGGGTTCATTTGTTGGCAATGGGGATTAAAAGAAAACTAACATCTATGACAGGAATTTGTGATCTTTGAATATGTTATTGTTACCAATTAAAATAAAATAATAGATGAAGTTATTGGTTAAAGAGTAAGAGACTGTGTGATAATCTGAATTATTTTGGAAAACTGAAAGTTGTCTTGTTTTTGTGTTTTGTTAGTCGTACAGGAAATGATGGCTAATCTTGAAAAGTTAATTAGATTTAATTTACCCTGGTTCCTCAACTGTTGCTACAGCTCTAGTACCCATCAATCCAATGACTGAGAGAAATGGAGAGTTCCAACCATTGTCCTTTTAGTATCTTATTGTTCCTCTCTCTGTTTTTTGTGCTGGCCTTTCTATTCTATCACTTTCTGCCTTTGTTTAGTGGTAACAGTTGGTTTCCATCACTCACGTTTGTTTGTTTAAATCTCTATCCGTTGTGAAATAAATTTTTTGCTTGTTCAATAACTGTACTCAGGTGCTGTGTGAGATACAGTAGCAATGGTCCACAGTAAAACTAGTAACCTGGGATACTTGGGGAAGAGAGGATCTGGGATTTCACCAGGTATCTGGTGATCCGGGCTGGACCCCAGAGGGGGACACATTGAAGGAACTCAGAGGTTAGGGTGGCTGCTGTAGCTCAGAGGCGGGTGCTTGAGTTCCAGCAGGCTGGGTGAGTTTGGTCACTAACATCCAAATGCAAAACTCCCTCTTCCTAGTGGCAGGTGGCAACAAGGAGACTCTCAGCCCTCAGCACCCTGAGAAGGGTCACAATGTGTCTCTGTATTGATCCACCTGTCAAATTCACACAGGGAAAGCTCCCGATAGCACAAAACTCTGCCCTATGAAATCATGGAACATGTGCTTTTCGCTCTGTGGGTACGTCTAGACTACCCGCCGTATCGGTGGGTAATGATTGGTTTCTCGGGGATCGATATATCGCATCTCATCTAGATGTGATATATCGATCCCCGAAAGTGCTCCCGTTGACTCTGGAACTCCACCAGTGTGAACAGCGGTAGCGGAGTCGACAGAGGGAGCCGCAGATGTCAATCCCACGCCGTGAGAGCGAGAGGTAAATCGATCTAAGATACTTCGACTTCAGCTACGCTATTCACGTAGCTGAAGTTGTGCATCTTAGATTGATCCCCCCCAGTGTAGACCAGCCTTGTGAAAGCATGTAAAGAATCCCAAGTGCTGGAGGACAGGCTTTGAGTCCAGAGCGACCTAGACAAATTGGAGGATTGGGCCCAAAGAAATCTGAGGAGGTTCAACAAGGAGAAGTGCAGAGTCCTGCACTTAGGATGGAAGAATCCTATGCACTGCCACAGCCTGGGGACTGACTGATAGCAGCCTTCAACTACCTGAAAGAGCAGCAGTGTGGGCTTTCTCCTTGCCACTTTTGCTGGGCTGGGCAGGCATCCTGGAGGCCTTTCTAGAAGAGCATTGGGAACTGAGCTTGAAAAACCAATGTGAAAACCAGAACCTCAGGTTTAGACTCATTTATTTATAATATTAAATCTTCAGTTCTAGTGTCGCAGTCAATACAATTGCTTCAGCCTGATAAGTTTTCCCTTTGGGAAACTAACTTCTCTCCAAGGGGAGTGGAGAGAAAGTACTTTTCAGAGTCCGAGAGAGACAAGGCGGGTGAGGGTAAGAGCTTGCAGAGGACCAACCTCTGTTGGTGAAAGAGACAAGCTGTGGAGATAACCCAGCACCCTTCTTCAGTTCTGTGTAGCCTGGAAGGTCGTCTCCTCCATAACCAGCAGTTAGAACATAAGAACAGCCACACTGAGTCAGACCAGTTCATCTAGCCCAATCTCCCGAAAGTGGCCAATGCCCGGTGCCCCAGAGGACCCCTGGGACCAACATGGATACAAGACCACCACAAACAAGGTTAAAAGTCAATGCACAGGGGAGAAGGATCTTGTGTTTCATTCTGTATGTCATAGGGTACGTCTTCACTACCCGCCGTATCAGTGGGTAGCAATCAATTTCTCGGGGATCGATATATCGCGTCTGTTATTGCCCAAAAGGGTCCGAGGTACTCTGCAAGAACGAGACCGACTCCACACTGAGAGTAATTGGCTTTAATGAAGGTAAAGTGACACATCTGCAACGGGGACCCCAAGCGTTGCTGTCACTGAGACGGGGACCCAGCGCCTTGCAGCTCGGCCTGGGGTGAAGTCCTAAAACAAACACAAAGCATGCTCATTTTATACAAACAGCAGCATATCAGCTCATACATAATGCAATAGACACTCTCCGCCCTCCGGGGCTGCCTCCCTGGCCAACAGCCAGGGACTTACCACACAGCAGTCCCAGCCGGCTACAGCAGGTCAAAGCCAGCATGCTGTGTCCTACAATAACCGGAGGCTGAGAAAGCGGAATTGCCTGAGCTGAGCCATAACAGAATCTTCCGTGGTTTTCGCCTACTACAGCGTCTCATCTAGACGTGATATATTGATCCCCGAAGGCGCTCATGTCGACTCCGTAACTCCACCAACGCGAACGGCGGTAGCGGATTCGACAGGGGGAGCCATGGACGTCGATCCCGCGCCGTGAGGACGGTAAGTAATTCGATATAAGATACTTCGACTTCAGCTACGTTATTCACGTAGCTGAAGTTGCGTATCTTATATCGATTTCCCCCCGTAGTGTAGACCTGCCCATAGTCCCATCATGTGGCCATTTCCTTTTCTTCCTTTCTGTTAAAAGCTTTGGTGTTTTGCACAGGAACATTATTTCCCCAGGAGAGACCCAGGAGTGGGGGCTGCATTCCTGTGCCAAACAGTCACTGGAAGGGGGCAGACAAAGGCCTATTAGGACCAGGCATCCGTCACTGTCAAAAGATCATCTCCCTCCTGCAGGTCACTGGCAGCCTGAATTTGTTCCTTATCCTCCCAGAGTCTGGGGGCTGGAATCAGCACTACCCAGCCCCTCCGTATGTAGCAGGAACAAACACAAACCTGGTCTTTAAAACAAGCTGTCCCCTTCCTTCTCAGGGAAGATTTTTCTGTGATTGAAGTTGAGCTTCAGTTCCCCTCTCCTAGGGGCGGGGCTGGTGTGGGGCCAGCTCCCAATGAGCTCTGTTTTCACCTTTGCCCCCTTTCAGTCACTCTGGGATCCTAACTCTGCTCCCAGCTGTCAGGCAGCTTCCAGCCCATCCACCCTACTCACTAACTCCATGGTCTTATGTCACTCCCTCTGCCAGCACAAACAGCCTGCAGGAAAGCTACTCCTGCCAGATGCATTGGTGGGATAGTGGTGTGCATAGGTGTCTTCCAAGCAATTCATCTGGGTTTGATTCCCAGCCAATGCAATAATGGCTTTTCTCTTCTGTTGTTTCCTCATCTGGAAGTGGTACAATTTCAGTCACATTGTGTTACAATCACATTATCTAAAGAATGAGACAATAAATGTGTCGAAGTCCAGCAGGTCATACAGGATGGAGGCACACAAGGGGCTGGAATGTGTCATCTGAGAAAGACAGAACACTTGGAAACCTGCATCTCCCATCCCCTGGCCTTGCGTGTTATGATTCCAGCTGCGTGAGCTGTTTGTATGATGTTCCAGCATGATGGGGAAATGAAGTTTTGAGTCAGTTTTTGCTCCTGCAGATTCCTTTGCTGTTACAATTATAATGACATGAACAAAAGGGAGGCAGAATAAAAATAAACCCCAAATTGCAATACAGGTGGGGAAAGAGACGATCACGGTTAAGCCAAACACGTCAAAATAAAAATTAATACTAAAAAAGGGGAGGGGGGAAGAGATCAGGTATGTGGAGATCCCCTTGATATTTGAACTCAAATTGTTAGAATCAAAGTTCAGACTTGACACTGGAAAACCTGCAGCTACCCAGCTCTGTGAACACCTGTGATGAGCCTGATGGAGTTGGGACACCTGTTCTGCTTCAATCATTTATTGTCTCTCTGTTCTCTCCTTCTTCGCCCCCCAATTCCTCGTCTCCAATGTCTCTGCCTTTCTCCTCTTGCTCCCTCTCCCCTGCCCTTTCCAGGAACTCTCAGTCTACAGCATTTAGGACAAGCCAGAGCTCCCATGTTCTGCACATGAGCCTGTGTCAGAGGACATGTGACCCCGGTCAGAACCCGTCACCAGAACAATATGACCCTTTATGGGCGACTTCTCTGCCTGCTCTGCAATTTACATCTCCCCCCCCCACTGAAGGGGGTGGGGTACAGCTCTGACTGAGAGGCCTCACAGGAGAAATTTCAGCCCAAAGACAAATTTGTGTGAAATGCTGAGAAGTGAAGAGCCCCCTTCCCCTCCCCGCAAATCCCCAGAACTCTAGTGTCACCCCCATGGCACCAGCACAGGGAACCCAGTGAGATGGGGTTACAGAATACAAGGGGGAGGGAGCAGGGGAGAGAGGTGACAGGGAATCTCTCTCTTTCCTTCTCTCTTCACTTTCTGTTCTTCTCTTTCCTTCCAGGAACTGCAGTCACAGCAGGGAGGGGTTTGTGTCTTTATTAGGGACCCCTCTGTGTCACGGACACTGCAAAAGTCATAGATTCTGTGGCTTCTGCAGTGGCCACTGCGGCTGACTCCGTGGCTGCCCCAGCAGCTGGCCTGGGGGCAGCTTGAGCAGTGGTTCCAAGGGTGGCAGGAGCAGCCTCAGCTCAGTGGCTCCTGGCACCTGTCCCGAGGTGGCCGGAGCAGGGCTGGCCTCTGGGGCTCCCCGCACCTGGCAGCATCTGGAGTGGCAGTGGGTCCCCGGGGCTTCTCCCCCCGTACATGGTGCCACGGGCCCCCTGGACTCCCTGTGCCCACAGCTGGTGCCACAGACCCCCTGGGCCTCCCTCCCCAAGATTCAATGAGGGGTATTTATGGTATAAGTCATGGCCGGGTCATGGGCAATGAGCTTTTGGTTTTTGCCCGTGATCTGTCCATGACATTTACTAAAAAAACCTGGGATTAAATCTTCGCCTTCCTCATTATCGATCAAATAAATCGAAACGCCTCCACCTGCAAGTGGATTTAGCCCAGGACCCTCAGAGTCAGCAGCTGTTACGCCCCCACTGAGCTCTCTGCTCAGGTGTCCTAGCGCTGGAAGCCTCCTGTTTAGATCCTAAAATAGCGTTTTTGCACCAGGGGGCTGAAATTTTGGACCGGACATTGTAGCTCCACCGTTATTTTACTGAATTGCTTCAAAACAGCAAGTCAGGAAAGTCTCCTAAGTGCCAGGCTCTCTGCCCTGGAAACAGCTGCCCCTGCTCTGCAGGAGTCTGTGCGTTCCACACAGCAACGTACACACCTGCTCCACACTGAAGAGGGGTCAGACAGTGACAGGGCTGGTAACACAAATACTTCAGACTATTAACTCCAGGTCCCTTCCTTTCTTTAACCCAGGATGTGCCAGTCACCTGGTAACCATGGTGTTATCTTCACCTTCAAATACCTGTCAGGACATTTTCAGCGAGCCCTCCACCCCCTGCCCTCCCTGCAGCCAGCCCGTCTCCAGCCAGCCCCGCACACCCTGGCTCCAGCCAACCCCTGCTGCACCCCCCTGCCCTGCCTCCAGCCAGCCGCACACCCCCTGCCCTGCCTCCAGCCAGCCCCGCATCCCCTACCCTGCCCACAGCCAGCCCTTGTCTGCAGCCAGCCCTGCACCCCTTGCCCTACCTGCAGCCAGACCTTACCTCCAATCAGCCCCTGCCCTGCCTCCAGCCAGCCCCATGGCCACTGGTGCCCTACAGTTCCCAGGACAGTAACCCTGCACACCTGCTTCAGTGAGGGGGGCAGGGAGCAGCTGGGACCCACACATGTGCCCACCCGGGGGTGACCAGACAGCGAGTGTGAAAAATCAGGACAGGGAGTGGGGGAGGGGTAATAGGATCCTAGATAAGAAAAAGACCCCAAAATTGGGACATCTGGTCACCCTAGCACAACCCCAAGACTCCTGAGTTCCATTGCTGGGTTTCCTATTGGTTCCACTGCTGGTTGTTTTCCTTTTCCTGGGGGACTCTGGGCAAGTTGCTCCCCCCTCTAGGGCTCCGTCCCCAGCAGACAAATGGGGATTTCGTACCTTCCCGCTATTGGAAAGTGCTGGGAGAATCCCCCAGCCAAAGCTGCTCTGACAGCGCTAAGCAGCATCTGACCATTCAAGGTCAGAGCGCACTGCCCAGGAGGAGGAGTGTTTGGCTCTGGGGTTTCACTTCAGCCCAGTCTAGAGAGAGGGGCCCAGCCATGGGGTTTGGCTCAAGAAGACCAAGTCTCCAATTTGTTACGGGCGTTTTGAATTCCAGTTCTGAGCTCCAAAGTGCTTGGTGTCAGTTGCACGTTTTGGAAGCAGGCTCTCCACTCCATTTTCCAAATCATTCATGAAACTATTGAATAGTACCGGACCCCGGATTGATCCCTGCTGGACTCACTACGTGCACCCTCTCTGTCGGGCAGCCAAACCTGGAGAAGGGCCCTTGGAGTCTGGGCTTTCAACCAGCTCTGCACCCACATGACACTGATTGCATCTAGACCGCATTTCCCTCGTTTGCTTGTGAGAATGTCCTGCGGGACTGTGTCAAAAGCCTTAGTAACCCCCGAGATACATCCTATCTACTGTTCACCCACCTCCACTAGGCCCGGAACCCTGCCAAAGAAGGAAAGAGGATTGGTTTGGGATGATTTGTTCTTGACAAATCCATGCTCACTCGTCCTAAGAACCAAGGTATCCTGTAGGTGCTGCTGACAAACTGTTTAAGAATGTATTCCAGGATCTCTCCAGCTATGGAAGTGAGGCTGGCTAGTCTGTAAGTCCCAGGGGTCTCTTTGTTCCCCTTTGAAAGATAGGTCCTGTCTTGTTCATGGATGGGAAGATGTTCTTTTTCAGGGATCTCAGACGAGAACTGGGGCACAACACCTGGTTTGTTAAGGCCACAAAAATGGAGGCAGGAACCTCTTCTCTCCTGCTGGCAAAGAACCCCAGGTACCTAAAAGATAGAGACTCACATCCCTGAATGGGCTTTAAGAAAGGCAGTGGTTAAAAAGTTTGGCCCCGACCATTTCTTGTTTCTGCAGACTAGACATTTTAGCAAACTTTAGAATTCCTTGGTGCTAAACACCGTGAAACTCCCCGTTCTCCTTCACAGAGGGCTTTATCGCCCCTTATCTCACTCAGGCTCACAACTGCCCAGAGTTCAAGAACTGTCCCTGTTCCCATTGGACAGATGGGGAGGAGCCTGAGGTATAGAGAAGGGAAGTGACCTGTCACCAGATGAATCAGACTGAACAGGTTTCACACTTCGAGGAGGCTCTTACCTTCTAAACAGGGACGGCTGTTTTCTAGTAAAATCACTAAAAGGGAAGGAGAAAACTCGAAAGAGGTTCCTCCTGGTGCTCACGTCCGTGAACCCGAATACTCTCTCAGTCCTCAGAGAGAGACCTGGAGAAGGAGACTTGCGGAAGCAAAGCCACAGGGGTCTCTGAGGTCTCCCTGGCCCCTCGCCCCTGTCCTGCCTCCCTGATGTCAGCATCTCTCTGTGAGGTCACCACCTCTGACCAATAGGCTGAGGTCCTGCAAAAGGCGTTTGTGATGTCACTGCCACACCCCTCCCTCGCTGTGCCAATGTCCTGCCCCTGGCCAGGCACTTTGGAGGTTTGAGCTACTCCCTGTGGATCACCCCACTCAAGGAGCGTTCGTTCTAGGCAGCAAGCCAGCTAGACAGGGAAACATCAGACGCTGCTCCCAATGCTGCACTCAGTTTTTCAGAAATTAGTCGACTTTATGGCCAGAAGAGACCATTAGAGCATCTAATCTGACCCCCTGCATATCACAGGCCCCCTGTATGACACAAGAGCTACTTTGGGGGCAAACACATTCCAGAAAGACATCTAGTCTTCATGAAATGACATCAGGAGATGGAGAATCCACCACTTTCCTTGGTAGCTTGTTCCTGTGGTGAATCATCCTCGCTGTTGAATATTTGTGCCTTAGTTGTAATATGAATTTGTCTCTTTTCACCTTCCAGCCATTGGGTCTTGTTAGGCCTTTCTCTGCTCGATTCAAGAGCCCTTTAATATCCAATCTTTTCTCTCCCTGAAGGCACTTCAACACTTCAATGAAGTCACCTTTCAATCTTCTTTTGATAAGCTAAGCAGGTTGAGCTCTTTCAATAGCTGACTAGAAGGCATTTTTCTCCAGCCCTCAGAACATTTGGTGGCTCTTTTCTGCCCCAGCTCCAATTTCACAACATCTTTTTCAAATGAGGACACCAAAACTGGAGGCAGTATTCCAGTATCAGTCTCATTGATGCCGTGTCACCTCCTGTGACGTTATTGACATAATCTGCAACCGTATAGATCACCGTTGCGACCGTTGTTCTATTTGTAGCCAATATTGTAGAAAGGTTGTCGCGTAAGGGGTCTATGGAGAGGTTCTGATTGGCTGATTATAATTATGCTATTTCTAGATGTGTATCATTTTTATAGTTGAGGTTATGAATTCCTGCCCATTTCCCCACTGGCTGGAGCATGGCTAGAGTGTGTCTGTGGTTAATGATGTTGCTGTAGATTGTTCGTTTCCTGCCTTGGCAATTCAGACAGTCCCTTTTCCCAACATATCTCCAGTACATCATTAGTTCCAATAACAGGGGCAGCTTTTCTCTGGGGCACTGGGATTTTTTGGGGAGTTGGTGGCTCCTTTCTTTCCTCACCCTGGAGTAAACTCAGCTTTTTATTCCATGGTTCATGTTTTATGGAATAACAACATCAGCATGAAGAAAGAGGAGAGGGAATATCTCACTGCCAGGGCTGAAGGTGGCCACGTCCCCTCTGTCTGACCGTTGCCATTGCAGGAGAGAAGGTGTCAATACAATCGAATGCCCTGGCTCAGACAAGAGACACAGGGAGGTTTTGCTGTTCATGGATCCATGCAAAGGAAATTGTGTCTCTGTGTGAAACTGAGAAGGGAAATGAAACGCCCACAGGGTGGCGCAATGCCCTAAGCTAAGGCAGGAGGGTGAAGGATTCGGGCTGAGGAATGACTGAAGTGGACTCACCTGGGATTGAAATGACATTTGTTTCTGACAGACAGTGAGAAATTGACATTCATTCAGATGCAGGGTTGAGGCTTCTTTAGCTCCTTGTAGAACTTGAACTTGATTTCCCAGAAGGGAGAAAGGGAAAGTCTGGGGCTGCCTGGAGTCCCTGGCTGGGGTCTCCTGGGCAGTGGAAAACATCCCTTGTTTGGCCCTGCCAAGGAGATCGTGCAGAGCTGAGACGCCCCTCGGCTTGGATCAAAGGGGGAGTTGGATGGAATTTATCACACAACCCTCCCTGCTCCCCAGAGCCCCAGGGGGAGAAGCTAGAGAAGGGGGAGTCATTCCTCCCCTGCGCTCCCAGAAGAGCTGCTAGCAGGGCCGCCCAGAGGCGGGGGCAAGGGGGGCAATTTGCCCCAGGCCCTGGGTCTTGCAGGGGCCCCCACAAGCAGGAGCGTAGCTGGGGGGGAGCAGGGGGGCTGCCGCTCCCCCACTGAGCACATTCGCCCAAAGTGGCGCCTTAGGCCTTGTCTACACTACAAGACTATTTCGAATCAACTTAGTTCGAATTTGTGGATTCGACCTTATGAAGTCGAATTTGTGTATCCATACTAAATACACTAATTCAAATTTCTGAGTCCACATTCACGGGGCCAGCGTCGACTTTGGAAGCGGTGCACTGTGGGAAGCTATTCCACAGTTCCCGCACTCCCCGCTGACCATTGGAATGCTGGGTAGAGCCCCCAATGCCTGCTGGGGGAAAAAATGTGTCGAGGGTGGTTTTGGGTAAATGTCGTCATTGAACCGTCAATCACGCCCTCACTCCCTCCCTCCTTGAAAGCGCCTGCGGGCAATCTGTTCGTGCACTTTTCTGGTCAGTGACAGCGCGGACGCCACAGCACTGCAAGCACGGAGCCCGCTGCGATCATCGCCGTTTTCTCCTCCTCGCACTTTATCGTCCACCTCTTCCACAGTCAGCTGCTGAGAAATTGGACTACTTTTCAATGGTGCTGCAAGCACTGGGGGACCATAGGGGACGTTTTACAAACATCAACGTCGGGTGGCCGGGCAAGGTTCATGATGCGTGTGTTTTCAGGAACTGTGGGCTGCTCAGACGCCTGCAGGAAGGTAGTTTCTTCCCGGACCACGAAATAACTGTTGTGGATGTGCAGATGCCTATAGTCATCCTCGGGGACCCAGCCTGCCCGCTAATGCACTTGCTCATGAAGCCCTATACAGGCGCCTGGGACAGCGACAAGGAACTCTTCAACTACCAGCGAGCAGCGAGCAGCGTGACCTGTGACTGTTCAGTTTCTTTACAGAGAAGCTGAACCTGCCCCTGTTTCTTTACCCACTGACTGCTGACTCGCCTCTTCGGTTACATACCCCGTTCACCCCGTTACCCCCACTTCCAGCACACGTGTAAAAATAAAATACATGTCCCATTATTACTTAACAAAGGTTTCTTTATTCATGACTGTTCGTGAAAGGGTTGAAACTGGGACGCAGGCTGTGCTGGGTAGGGTGTGTGGTGATGTAAAGACCGCCTCTAAACTCAAGGAATGACAGGCTCCTGCTCCTAGAGCGGTCCGCAGTGCCGGAATGCTTCTTTCAATGGAGCCTGCCATCCCTCTTTATGGAATTCTGTGTGTGGGCGGATATGTGACCTTGTGGTGGAGGAGGACGGATACAGATTCCTCAGCTGCATGACTCAGCAGTCCAGGACAAGGACCGCTGTATAAGATCTGTAACCGCCCTCCCCCGCTGCAAAGTCACATCTCCCCCGCCCACACAGATCCTGGAAACCACCTCCAAAAACCGACCAGGTTGCCTACTGACTGCACCGTGTATGTGACCCGCTGCTGATCCTGCCCCCATGTCTGTACCCTGGGAAAGGTGACTGTCCTATGCAATTAACCACCCCCCCCCATTCGAACACAGTATCCTTTGAAAAAACATAACGGAAACAGTAATTAACAGCAAAGCATTTTTATTAATTAAGTAGACAGGGGATGGGACTGGGATTGGGACTACTGTGAGTCTGGAAGTGAAGGACTTCGGCAAATATAGGGTATGAGAGCTTTTGGGTACTTGAGCACTGTGCTGTGGTGCAGTGACAGTATTCATGTCCCCGGCCGCCCCTCCTCCTGATTATTTTCGGTGAGGGGGGTATGGGACTTTGTGGCGGGGGAGGGCGGTTGCAGATACACTGCAGGGGGGCTCTGTCGTCCTGCGGTCCTGCAGAACATCCACAAGGCGCCTGAGCGTGTCCGTGTGCTCCCTCACTAGTCCAAGCATTGTTTCAGTCGCCTGCTTGTCTTCCTCACGCCACCTCTCCTCCCGTTCGCTGTGTGAGCGCTGGCACAGAGAGACGGTCTCCCTCCACTGGCTCTGCTGGTCCGCCTCTGCTAGGTAGCAGCCCATACGTTCCTCGAACATCTTGTCCCTTGTCTTTTTCTTTCGCCGCCTAATCTTCACCAGCCTCTGCGAGGGGGATGCTGTGGCAGGTCTGGAGACAGTGGAAGCTGTGAGATGGGAAACAGGGAGTGAATTCCTTGCAAAGATACATTTTTGCGAACAATTAACTGAGTCTAGGCTGTCTCTGTGAATTCTGGGTTGAGACCCCTGTGCCTGCTGGGGCACAACTCATTTTCGCGGTGGATTCTGGGTAAATGTCGCCAGTCATTCCTTCCTCCGGGAAAGCAACGGCAGACAATCATTTCAAGCCCGTTTTCCCAGAATTGCCCTGGCATACGCCATAGCGTGGCAACCATGGACACTGTTTTGCCTTTTGTGTATGTCACCGTATGTGTACTAGATGCCGCTGACAGAGGCGGGCAAGCAGCGCTACACAGCAGCATGCTTTTGCTTTTGCATGACAGCAGAGATGGTTACCAGCCATATTGTACCATCAACCATACCATAAATTGGTAATAAGATGGTAATAAGATGGGCATGGTTACCTGTCCTTTTGCACTGCCCCATTTTGGGGCTGTCATAAGTGCCCCTGGCCGAGCAGCCAGGGGCGCAAAAGCAAAAATTGGGAATGACTCCCTGAGTCAATCTCTCCTTTTTGGTACCTAAAAATAGAATCAGTCCTGCCTAGATTATGGGCAAGTGTACTAGAGAACCACTGTATCATAGAACCAGAGAGCACAGCTGCTCTGTGTCCGATCCTGCATAAATTATGAGCTGTATGCTATTCACAGGGGGTGCTCCTGCAACAACATCACCTGTTCATTCCGTTCTTACCCCAGCCTTCCTGGGCTACCATACCATTGTCCCCCCACTTGTGTGATGAAGTAATAAAGAATGCAGGAATAAGACACAGTGACTTGTTTGTGAGAAATGAGTGGAAGGAAGCCTCCAGCTGCAATGATAGTCCAGGCAGGACATTAAGGAGTGTGGATGAAGGAGCCCATCATCCCTCTGCTAGTCCAGGGGCAATTGAATCTTTTATTTACAATGAAGGGTGGGGGCTGATGGAGCTCAGCCCCCTGATGCAATGATGAGGACGGTTACCAGCCATATTGTACCATCAGCCATCAAAAATTAGGGACAGGCACCCTTGATTGACCTTACTGATACTAGTCGGCATGGTTACCAGCCCTTTTGCACTGCCCCATGTGCCAATAGGCTGATGATGAGGATGGATTTCCATCTTATTGTACCATCAGCCATCCATAGCGTGGGGGGAGCAAGGATGTTGATGTTGAGTGCTGCACCATCGCGTCTATCTGCAGCATTCAGTAAAGATAGGGTGACATGTAAAAGAGTCAACAGAGGATTGTTTTCACTTCTGGTGGTGGGTGGAGTGTGTGCGCAAATTGCCGAACTATGCCCTGACCCACCGCAGACACTGTGTTTGACCCTAGAAGCATTTGGAGCTCATCCAAAAATGCAAATACTTTCCGGAGACAGCAGGAACTGTGGGATACCTTGTGTCCTCATTCCCCCCTCCCTCCATGAGCGTCCATTATATTCTTTGGCTTTCCGTTACGGTCGTCACGCAGCTGCGTGCTGAGTCTGTGCTATGCCGTCTGTCCTTAGATTTTTTAAAAATACTTTGGACCAGGCGTAAAATTACAGTAATTAACCTAATTAGATGCAGGAGTCTCCGAGCGAGATCACCCTGAGGAGGGTCACTGAAGGAGATAGAGAGCGCATGCTGCGTGAAAGCTAGCACGAACCAGGGCCCGATGCAGCCGTGCTCGGGGAGGCAATGCTCCCTGAATACCGCATGAAAGCCTCGCGCGGAAAACTGTGCTATCACGGAGCACCCAATAAGGCAGCTCTCCTCAGGAACCTCCTGCTGATGCTTATCGATTAACGGAAGGAGAGCTTCGTGGAGATCTCCCAGGAGGATTTCTGTTCTATCCCCATATATAGAGAGACCTCCTTCTCACACACTTCAGATTCCTGTTATATTAAGAATAAAAGTTAACATGGTTACAGCACTTACCGACTGCTCCTTCCCCTGATTCAGGGTCCGGGTTAACGGCCGGGCAGGGTTGGTAGGGGATCTCCGTGACGGTGATGAATAGATCCTGGCTGTCGGGGAAACCAGCGTTGTAAGCGCTCTCACCTGCCTCGTCCTCCACAAACCCTTCCTCATCTTCCCCGTCCGCGAACATCACCGAGGAACTGGCCATCGACACTGTCCCATCGTCAGAGTCCACGGTCACTGGTGGGGCAGTGGTGGCAGGCTCCGTAGCGTCCGTTTGCCGCTTTGATTTTTTGGTAGCCTTGTCTGGGGTCCTTGATTTTCACGCGGCGCTGCGTTGCATCCCGCCTGTATCCTCTGTCTCTCATGGCTTTGGAGACCTTCTCGTAGGTCTTCGCATTCCCTGTTTTGGAGCGCAGCTCCGAAAGCACAGACTCCTCGCCCCACACACCGATCAGATCAAAGAGTTCCCAGTCAGTCTATGCTGGGTCCCTCTTTCTATTCACAGATAACATGAACTCCTCTGCTGGAGAGCTCTGCATCGTTGCAGGTACTGCGGAGCTCGCCCCAGGACGTCAGATTCAAAGTGCCCAGACAGGAAAATGAATTCAAATTTTCCCGGGTCATTTCCTGTGTGGCTGGTCAGAGAATCCAAGCTCGGACTGCTGTCCAGAGCGTCAACAGAGTGGTGCAGTGTGGGATAGCTCCCGGAGCTACTAAGTTCGATTTGCATCCACACCTAGCCTAATTCGAGCTAGCCATGTCGAATTTAGCGTTACTCCACCTGCCGGGGTGGAGTACCAAATTCGAACTAACGAGCCCTCTAGTTCGAATTAAATGGCTTCCTGGTGTGGACGGTTGAGCGGTTAGTTCGAATTAACGCTGCTAAATTCGAATTAAAGTCCTAGTGTAGACCAGGCCTTAGTAGGAATTTGGAATTCTGAACCACTTAAAGGAGGGGAAAGTGATCAGGAACAGTCAGCATGGATTCACCAAGGGCACGTCATGCCTGACTAACCTAATTGCCTTCTATGATGAGATAACTGGCTCTGTGGATGAGGGGAAAGCAGTGGATGTGCTATTTCTGGACTTTAGCAAAGCTTTTGATAGTCTCCCACAGTATTCTTGCCAGCAAGTTAAAGAAGTATGGGCTGGATGAATGGACGGTAAGGTGGATAGAAAACTGGCTAGATGGTCGGGCTCAACGGGTAGTGATCAATGGTTCCATGTCTAGTTGGCAGCCGGTATCAAGTGGAGTGCCCCAAGGGACAGTGCTGGGGCCGGTTTTGTTCAATATCTTCATTAACGATCTGGAAGATGGTGTGGACTGCACCCTTAGCAAGTTTGCAGATGACACTAAACTGGGAGGAGTGGTTGATACGCTGGAGGGTAGGGATAGGATACAGAGGGACCTAGACAAATTAGAGGATTGGGCCAAAAGAAATATGATGAGGTTCAACAAGGACAAGTGCAGAGTCCTGTACTTAGGACGGAAGAATCCCATGCACTGCTACAGACTAGGGACCGAATGGCTGGGCAGCAGCTCTGCAGAAAAGGACCTAGGGGTTACGGTGGACGAAAAGCTGAATATGAGTCAACAGTGTGCCCTTGTTGCCAAGAAGGCTAATGGCATTTTGGGTTGTATAAGTAGGGGCATTTCCAGCAGATCAAGGGATGTGATCATTCCCCTCTATTCAGCGCTGGTGAGGCCTCATTTGGAGTACTGTGTCCAGTTTTGGGCCCCACACTACAAGAAGGATGTGGATAAATTGGAAAGAGTCCAACGGAGGGCAACAAAAATGATTAGGGGGCTGGAGCACATGACTTATGAGGAGAGGCTGAGGGAACTGAGATTGTTTAGCCTGCAGAAGAGAAGAATGAGGGGGGATTTGATAGCTGCTTTCAACTACCTGAAAGGGGGTTCCAAAGAGGATGGATCTAGACTGTTCTCAGTGGTAGAAGATGACAGAACAAGGAGTAATGGTCTCAAGTTGCAGAGGGGGAGGTTTAGGTTGGACATTAGGAAAAACTTT
This sequence comes from Mauremys mutica, assembly GCF_020497125.1. Taxonomy (NCBI): domain Eukaryota; kingdom Metazoa; phylum Chordata; order Testudines; family Geoemydidae; genus Mauremys; species Mauremys mutica. Next base: position 23,292 of record NW_025423029.1, on the reverse strand, counting down.
TTCACTAGTAGGGTGGTGAAGAACTGGAATGGGTTATCTAGGGAGGTAGTGGAATCTCCTTCCTTAGAGGTTTTTAAGGTCAGGCTTGACAAAGCCCTGGCTGGGATGATTTAGTTGGTTTTTGGTCCTGCTTTGAGCAGGGGGTTGGACTAGATACCTCCTGAAGTCCCTTCCAACCCTGAGATTCTATGATTCTATGGAATAAGGTGGAAAGATTTGGATTTCCTCCCCCGTCTCCTTCCCCCCCCCTGCAGAGTGCGGCACTGCTGATTGGCCGCCAGGGCCTGATTGAGCTGCTCCCATTGGGCCTCCAGCAGCCAGACCCCCCCTTGCACACACACACACACACACACACACACACACACACACACACACACGCTGCCTCAGCACGCTGCGGGGGAGGGGCTGTGTTCTGGCACGTGTTTCACTTTGGCTCCAGAGGCAGCCAGCGGCTCGAGCTGCCGGGTGGTAAGAGGAGTCCTGGGGGGCAGTCAGGGAGCAGGGGGAGGGTTGGAGGGTTCGGGGGGGGACTTTCTGGGGGCTGGGGCAGCAGGGAGCGGGGGGGGGAGGGGTTAGATGGGAGGAAGTCTGGGCCTCTGTCCAACAGCAAAACACAAGCCTAGAAAAGCAGCCGTTAGTGGGAAGTGCTATCAGCTGGTCCAGGCAGCCTGCACGGCCCCTGGCTCACTTGCCTGAGCTGTATTGTTAATGCATTTCAGTTGGAAGATGCAGCCTGAGTGATTTAAAGGCCCTAAACGCTGCTGAAAGAGCTGGGACAGTTGGAAGCTTTCTCTGCTGGGCTTTTCATCGGGGTCACACAATGCAAACCTGCTTGAGGCTCCGCACAAGAGAGGTTTCTTGAGTCCGTCCATGCAGCTCACAGCTTAAGCTTTTCTAAGCTTGCAGCCGTGGCACAAAAGGATTTGGGAGCAGTTAACAATTCTGTGTGGTTAAGAGATTTTCATTTCCTGGGCCCTGCTACCCAATGCCACAGGGCCCCACAGGGGAGACTGAGTGAGTAGCCCGGCTTGTCCTCTGCAGTCCCTTCCCTGCTTCTTTCCCTTGTGTTTGCAAGGGGCTCATTAACATGCTGCATCCGAACGCCCCTCCCCCAGGCCTTCCCTCCAGAGACACAGTCCTGGCTTCTCCTCCTGCCTCACTTTCTCCTTCTTTCCCTCGCTGTGGTTTTACTCCATGCCCCGTCCCTGGTCTGTGCTCCCTCCCCACCCCATGCACTGTATTGAGCACGTCTCTGCCTCTCTTGTTTATGGGCCCTGTGCTGGGATGGCAGAGGCAGGGCTATTGTTGTGTTCTCTGCTGGGTCTGTTGGGATCAGACTCTAAAATCAAACGCTCCCTTTGCTAGCAGGATCCCTCCGCCTGCTCGCCAGGGCTTCTGGCTACACACTAGAGCCAGGTGCTAGGGCAGAAGCAGCTGCCCAGGTACCCTCAATGGCAGGAGCCGTGCGTGGTCCCTGCCCCGCCCCCCCACACTTTGGATTACGGGGTGTGTCTTGGTGTATATTGGGGGTCCTGTCAGGGGGCGGGGAGGGGTCGGATAGGTGTGGGAGTCCTGCCAGTCTGTCTGGGGGCAGGGGTGTGGATAAGGGTCGGGGCAGTCAGGGGACAGGTAGGGTCCCAGGGGGGCAGTCAGGGACCAGAGTCCCAGGAGGGGGCAGTCAGGGAACAAGGAGTGGGGGGGTGTTGGGGGTTCTTCTTCGAGTGATTGCTCCAATGCATTCCAGTTAGGTGTGCGCGCCGCGCATGCACGGCATCTCGGAACTTTTTTACCCTAGCAACCCCGGCGGGCCGGCTAACGCCCCCTGGAGTGGCGCCGCTATGGCGCCCATTATATACCTCAGCCGGCCCGTCCGCTCCTCAGTTCCTTCTTACCGCCCGTGACAGCCAGTTGGAACTGTGGAGTGCTCTCTGTCCTCCACAACCCTAGCTCTCGCTACTTCTTGTTGTACATAGTTTGTTTAGTGTTAGTATAGTTAGTTCAGTAGTTAGTTAGTTAGTATTTTAGGTAAGGATAAGGGGGGTATTTCCTCCCTTCCCTTCCCCGGTGCGGGCTCATGCCCAAGGCACCGGGCTTTAAGCCCTGCGCAGCGTGCCAGAGGCCTATGCCGGTTGGTGACCCTCACGGCTCCTGCCTCCGTTGCCTGGGCGAAGGACACCGCACGGACAAGTGTGCTATCTGTTCAGCATTCAAGCCGCGGACCCGTAAGGAGCGAGACATTCGCCTAAAACAGCTCCTTATGGAGGCGTCCCTCCAACCCCCGGCACCGTCCGCGCCGGCACCGAGGGCTTCATCGGTGCAGAGTGCACCCGCGGCACCGAGCCGTTCCGGCACCGCGGCCCCGGTACCTAAGCCGGCGGCTAAGAAGACCCGGCACCGCTCGCTTTCGCCTTCCGGCAAGCAACAGCTGTTGAAAGCAGTGGCAAAGGCCCGCACGGAGGACGCTGCGCGAGTAGCAGCGGCCGTGCGTAAAACGTGCCCTGGGCCCTCGACTCCGGCACCGCAAGCGCCGTCGAGTCCGGCACCGCCACGCTCCCCGGCACCGACTGTGGTTGAGCCAAGGCTGCCATCGACGCTGGAGACTTTCTCCTCCGCGCGTGAGCTGATCCAGCTCGTAGAGGCACCGAGCCTCCGGCCCCCGGCATCGCCGGTGCGGGCTGTCGTCTCAGTGGGGAAACCAGCCAGAATGACACGGCCGCCCTCTCTGGACGAACGGCACGGAAGGCGCTCCCGGTCCCGGTCCCGTTCCCAGTCCCGGCGCAGGTCGCCGTCCCGTCGTTCGGGATCTCGACGCCGCTCCTCATCACGGCACCGAGCACCATCCCGACGCCGGTCTGAGTCCCGGTACCGCTCTCAATCTCGGTACCGGTCGCACTCCCGGCACCGATCCAGGTCCCGGTCACCGTACCGTCGGTACCGCCGGAGGTCTCCATCCCGGCACCGTTCACGGCACCGCGACTCTCGTAGTCATTCCCGGCACCGCAGATCCCGGTCCCGATCGAGCTCCCGGCACCGGTCGAGCTCCCGGCACCGCGGTAGCCGACAGTCGCGATCGCCGTCCCGCCGGCGATACACGTATCGACCCTCGGCGCCGTCGGCGGAGGGACTCCCGTCTTCAGCGGTTCAATCCCTCGGCGCCTCGGCACCGCCTTGGCCATCCCGCCCAGCATCGGTGGCCTCCGGTGCGGATGATACCGCCCACCGGTTGCCGACCCCGCAAGGACTCCATCATGAACAGTGGGGCTACTGGGTCCCCTGGGGGCATCATGAGGAGCAGGGCATCCCATTTCCTCTGCGGGATGTGACCACCGGGACCAGGGTCCCCGAGGCGACAGTTAGCCGGCCGCCTCCCTCTCCTCCGCACGAGCCCTCCGCTCCTCCGGACCGCCAATCAGCCACACCGCACGACTCAGCGGAGGCGCAACCAACAGCCCCGGTGCCGGAGCCAATTGTGCAGGGCATATCTTCATCGTCCTCGCCGGACAAGGCGGTGGCAGGTGCTGCGGCCAACGAACCCCCGCCCATTGACCTTCGGGCCTTCCAGGACCTGCTTCGCCGAGTGGCGACGGCCATGGGTCTCCCCGTCGCGGAGGTCCAAGAGGACGAGGACCCGATCACCAATGTGGTGGGCGCGGACGCTCCCGTCCGAGTGGCGTTGCCCTTTGTACGGACAATTCAGAAAAACGCCACTATGCTCTGGCAGACCCCCGCTTCCATTCAACCCACAGCACGCGGGGTCGCGCGTAAGTACTCAGCCCCCCCAACGGGCTATGAGTACCTCTACTCCCACCCAACCCCGGACTCCCTGGTCGTTCAATCCGTCAACGACCGCGAGAGGCATGGCCAACCTGCCCCTGCGCCCAAGTCCAAGGATGCCCGACGCATGGACCTGCTCGGCCGTAAGGTCTACTCCGCAGGGGGCTTACAAATGCGTATTGCAAACATCATGGTCCTTCTCGCCAGGAACGTCTTCGACATCCTGACGTCCCTGGCGAAGTTCACGGAGCTCCTGCCATCAACATCCCGCCAGGAGTTCTCGGCCTTGTTGGAAGAGGGAAAGAAGTCCTCCAGGTCCTCTATCACGGCCGCCCTCGACGCCGCGGACTCCGGGGCTCGGACCTTGGCATCCGGCGTGACGATGAGGCGCATCTCCTGGCTGCAGTCCTCCACCCTGCCGCCGGAGGTGCAGTATACCCTCCAGGACCTCCCCTTCGACACCCAGGGTCTGTTTTCCGAGAAGACGGATTCTCGGATCCAGACCCTGAAGGACGGTCGCATCGCCATCCGTACGCTCGGGATGCACACGCTGGCGACGCAGTGCAGGCCCTTCCGGCCGCAACCCTCCCGCTACCAACAGCGCTATCGGCCGTATGTTAGCCGGCGACCGGCCCAGAACCGCCGTCGTCCGTCAGGCAATCGGCGGAACCAGGGGCAGGCCTCGTCCACGGCCCCCCAGGGGGCCAAGCCTGCTTTTTGATGGGACGCTCAAGGACGGCCCATCTCTCTCACTACCGGATCCTACCCCCTTATTTTACAACCGCCTTTCCCATTTCTTTTTGGCGTGGTCCCAATTAACAACGGACAACTGGGTGCTGCAAACAGTCCAGTCGGGATACCGGCTGCAATTTGTTTCGCCCCCGCCTTCCCACCCACCCTCCCTGTCCCTCTTCAGGGACCCCTCTCACGAGCAAGTCCTCTTACAAGAGGTCCAGACTCTGTTGAGCGTGGGTGCCATAGAAGCAGTGCCTCAAGACAGGCGGGGCAGGGGATTCTACTCCCGTTATTTCCTTATCCCCAAAGCGAAAGGCGGGCTACGTCCTATCCTGGACCTTCGCGAGCTGAACAAGTACCTGCTCAAGCCCAAGTTTCGCATGGTCACCTTGGGGACCATCATTCCCTCTCTGGATCCGGGAGATTGGTTTGCCGCCCTCGACATGAAGGACGCTTACTTCCATGTCGCCATCTATCCTCCTCATCGACGTTACCTCCGATTTGTGGTCGGCAACACCCACTACCAGTTTGCTGTGTTGCCGTTCGGTCTCTCCACCGCACCAAGGGTCTTTACCAAATGCATGGCGGTGGTCGCCGCAGCCCTCCGCCGTCGTCAGATCCATGTATACCCGTATCTAGACGACTGGCTGGTTCGCGGACAATCTCGACAACTCGTGATGGGCCAGATGGCGGAGATCCGGTCCCTCTTCCGGCGGCTCGGCCTCCTCATCAACGCCGAGAAGTCCACTTTGATTCCTTCTCAGCGCGTGGAGTTCATCGGAGCGGTCCTCGACTCCACCATAGCCAGGGCCTGTCTCCCTCGCGCCCGCCACCAGACGATGGTCGCCTTCATCATGGACCTAGTCACCTTCCCGACCACGACGGTGCGCTCCTGCCTCCGCCTCCTGGGCCACATGGCGGCATGCACGTATGTGACCGCGTACGCGTGGCTCCACTTCCGCCCGTTCCAGTCCTGGCTCGCGTCGGTGTACCGGCCGCATCGAGACCCGATCGATATGGTGGTGACGGTCTCCAGAGCGACCCTCGAGTCCCTCCGATGGTGGCTCGACCCGGAGATCGTGTGTGCCGGGGTCCCGTTCCACCCTCCGCGCCCGTCCGCCACGCTCACCACGGACACCTCGGCGCTCGGTTGGGGGGCTCACCTGGGCGATCTCCACACCCAAGGCCTCTGGTCGACCCAGGAGCTCGCCCTGCATATCAATGTCCGCGAGCTGCGAGCGATCCGTCTAGCCTGCCGAACTTTCTGCCCCCACCTGCAAGGCCGATGTGTGACAGTGTTCACGGACAATACAACAGCAATGTTCTACGTGAACAAACAGGGTGGAGCACGCTCCTCCCCCCTCTGCAGGGAGGCGATGCTCCTGTGGGACTTCTGCGTGACCCACTCCATTCACCTGCAAGCGTCTTTTCTTCCGGGAGTACAGAACACGCTGGCCAACCATCTCAGCCTGTCGTTCCTCTCCCACGAGTGGTCCCTCCGTCCAGATGTCGTCCACACAATCTTCCGGAGGTGGGGGTTTCCCCAGATAGACCTATTCGCCTCCAGGGAGAACAGGAAGTGCCACCTGTTTTGTTCATTCCAGGGTCGCTCGCCAGGCTCCCTGTCCGACGCCTTCCTCTACCCCTGGACGGATCGCCTCCTCTATGCCTTCCCTCCGTTCCCGCTCGTGCACCGAGTGCTCCTGAAGCTTCGGAGGGACAGAGCCCACGTCATATTCATAGCGCCGGCCTGGCCGAGACAGCACTGGTACACCCTGCTGCTCGAGCTCTCCGTTCGGGATCCCATCCCCCTCCCGTCGTGGCCGGACCTCATCACCCAGGACTTCGGCAGACTCCGCCATCCGAACCTGCAGTCCCTCCATCTTACAGCTTGGTACCTGAGTGGTTGACCCACGCGGAGAGGGACTGTTCCGCGGCAGTTCAGCAAGTCCTGCTGGAGAGTCGAAAGCCTTCCACTCGCTCCACTTACCTCGCGAAATGGAAGAGGTTCGCGCTTTGGTGCGATCAGCGAAGTCTGAATCCATTCGTAGTTCCGGTACCTACCATCCTCGACTACCTTTGGTACCTTAAGGAGCAAGGTCTTGCAGTCTCCTCATTGAGGGTTCACCTGGCAGCAGTGTCCGCCTTTCGTCCATCGCTGGAAGGTCGGTCCATCTTCTCCAACCAGATGGTTTCCCGCTTCCTTAAAGGCCTGGACCGCTTGTACCCGCCGGTGCGGCGTCCTGCCCCGACCTGGGATTTGAACCTTGTCCTGGCCAAGCTGATGGGTCCCCCCTTCGAGCCCTTGGCCACGTGCTCCCTGCTCTATCTCTCCTGGAAGACAGCTTTCCTCGTCGCCATTACATCCGCGAGATGAGTCTCTGAGCTTCGCGCACTAACGGTGGGTCCACCTTACACCGTCTTCCATGCAGACAAGGTACAGCTTCGACCGCATCCGGCCTTCCTCCCCAAGGTGGTATCGGCCTTCCACCTCAACCAGGAGATCTTTCTCCCGGTCTTCTTCCCGAAGCCGCATTCCTCGCCTCGGGAACAACAGCTTCACACCCTGGACGTCCGTAGGGCGCTTGCCTTTTACATCGAGCGGACGAAGCCTTTCCGGCGTTCGACCCAGGTGTTTGTGGCCGTCGCCGACCGCATGAAGGGTGAGCCGGTCTCCTCCCAGAGAATTTCCTCCTGGGTCACTGCGTGTATTCGGACCTGCTACGAGCTTGCTCGCGTGCCGCCATGCCGCCTCACCGCTCACTCGACAAGGGCGCACGCCTCGTCGGCCGCCTTCCTGGCCAATGTTCCACTCCAAGACATCTGTCGAGCGGCCACCTGGTCTTCGGTCCACACCTTCGCCTCCCACTACGCGTTGGTGCAACAGTCTCGAGACGACGCAGCCTTCGGCTCCGCGGTATTATACTCCGCCACGTCTCACTCCGACCCCACCGCCTAGGTAAGGCTTGGGAATCACCTAACTGGAATGCATAGGAGCAATCACTCGAAGAAGAAAAGACGGTTACTCACCTGTAGTAACTGTTGTTCTTCGAGATATGTTGCTCCTATCCATTCCAGACCCGCCCTCCTTCCCCACTGTCGGAGTAGCCGGCAAGAAGGAACTGAGGAGCGGACGGGCCGGCTGAGGTATATAATGGGCGCCATAGTGGCGCCACTCCAGGGGGCGCTAGCCGGCCCGCCGGGGTTGCTAGGGTAAAAAAGTTCCGAGATGCCGTGCACGCGCGGCGCGCACACCTAACTGGAATGGATAGGAGCAACACATCTCGAAGAACAACAGTTACTACAGGGGAGTAACCGTCTTTTCTGAAGGGGGCAGGAAGTGGGAGGGAGCGGATGTAATTAGTAATTTGATATGTTGGGTGGTGCCTTTTTTTATGTGTTCGCTTCCCCTCATGTGAGACCCTGGCTACGCCGCTGCCCACGGGAATCCAGTATTCTACAGGTTTGCAACTTTTTTGTCTGGAAGGGGCCCCCACAATTGCTTTGCCCCAGGCCCCCTGAATCCTGTGGGCAGCCCTGGAATAATGTCGAGTTTTTGCTCAGCGGGGAGGAGGGCAGTGGGGAGGGATCCTGGAAGCAGGGGAGTTGGACAGTGTGGGGAGGGGAGCCCAGCAGTGTGGGTGGGGGGCAGAGGTCTGAGGGGAGGTCAGGGAAGGATCCCAGCGTTGTGGGAAGTGGGCAGCATGGAGAGCCCAGGCCTGGCACGGGCACTGGGCAGAGTGACTCTGTCCTTCTACACTCCCCCCCGGCAGGCTAGGCAGGACGGGGAGAATTACGTGTTTGTTGGTAAATGTCAATGTCTGTGTAAACACACGACCCAATGGCAAAATCTTTCCATTGATAATCATCAAATCTGACAGATGGGCAGAGTAAGAAACATGCTGCTTGAGAACGTGTCCTGCTCTAATCCGATACGGGTCCCTTCCGCCTTGGGCACCACCAGGCGGGTGTTTCATTTCCCTCCCTATTTTCACACAGAGACACAATGTCCTTTGCATGGATCCATGAACAGCAAAACCTCCCTGTGTCTCTTGTCTGAGCCAGGGCATTCGATTGTATTGACACCTTCTCTCCTGCAATGGCAACGGTCAGACAGAGGGGACGTGGCCACCTTCAGCCCTGGCAGTGAGATATTTCCTCTCCTCTTTCTTCATGCTGATGTTGTTATGCCATAAAACATGAACCATGGAATAAAAAGCTGAGTTTACTCCAGGGTGAGGAAAGAAAGGAGCCACCAACTCCCCAAAAAATCTCAGGGCCCCAGAGAAAAGCTGCCCCTGTTATTGGAACTAATGATGTGCTGGAGATATGTTGGGAAAAGGGACTGTCTGAATTGCCAAGGCAGGAGACGAACAATCTACAGTAACATCATTAGCCACAGACACACTCTAGCCATGCTCCAGCCAGTGGGGAAATGGGCAGGAATTCATAACGTCAACTATAAAAATGACACACATCTAGAAATAGCATAATTATAATCGGCCAATCAGAACCTCTCCATAGACACCTTACGCGACAACCTTTCTACAATATTGGCTACAAATAGAACAGTGGTCGCAACGGTGATCTATACGGTTACAGATTATGTCAATAACGTCACAGGAGGTGACACGGCATCAGTGAGACTGATACTGTAATACTGCCTCCAGTTTTGGTGTCCTCATGTGAAAAAGATGTTGTGAAATTGGAGCTGGGGCAGCAAAGAGCCACCAAATGTTCTGAGGGCTGGAGAAAAATGCCTTCTAGTGAGCTATTGAAAGAGCTCAACCTGCTTAACTTATCAAAAGAAGATTGAAAGGTGACTTCATTGAAGTGTTGAAGTGCCTTAATGGAGAGAAAATATTGGGTATTAAAGGACTCTTTAAAATAGCAGAGAAAGGAATAACAAGACCCAATGGCTGGAAGGTGAAAAGAGACAAATTCATATTACAACTAAGGCACAAATATTCAACAGTCAGGATGATTCACCACAGGAACAAGCTACCAAGGAAAGTGATGGATTCTCCATCTCTTGATGTCATTTCATGAAGACTAGATGCCTTTCTGGAATGTGTTTGCCCCCAAAATAGCTCTTGTGTCCTACAGGAGGCCTGTGATATGCAGGGGGTCAGATTAGATCCTCTAATGGTCTCTTCTGGCCATAAAGTCGACTCATTTCTGAAAAACTGAGTGTAGCATTGGGAGCAGCGTCTGATGTTTCCCTGTCTAGCCGGCTTGCTGCCTAGAACGAACGCTCCTTGAGTGGGGTGATCCACAGGGAGTAGCTCAAACCGCCAAAGTGCCTGGCCAGGGGCAGGACATTGGCACAGCAAGGGAGGGGTGTGGCAGTGACATCACAAAGGCCTTTTGCAGGACCTCAGCCTATTGGTCCAAGGTGGTGGGGAGGTGGTGACCTCACAGAGAGATGCTGACATCAGCCAGGCAGGACAGGGGCGAGGGGCCAGGGAAACCTCAGAGACCCCTGTGGCTTTGCTTCAGCAAGTCTCCTTCTCCAGGTCTCTCTTTGAGGACTGAGAGAGTATTCGGGTTCACGGATGTGAGCGCCAGGAGGAGCCTCTTTCGAGTTTTCTCCTTCCCTTTTAGTGATTTTACTAGAAAACAGCCGTCCCTGTTTAGAAGGTAAGAGCCTCCTCGAGATGTGAAACCTGTTCAGTCTGATCCATCTGGTGACAGGTCACTTCCCTTCTCTATACCTCAGGCTTCTCCCCATCTGCCCAATGGGAACAGGGACAGTTCTCAAACTCTGGGCAGTCGTGAGCCTGAGTGAGATAAGGGGCGATAAAGCCCTCTGTGAAGGAGAAAGGGGAGTTTCACGGTGTTTAGCACCAAGGAATTCTAAAGTTTGCTAAAATGTCTAGTCTGTGGAAACAAGAAATGGTCGGGGCCAAACTTTTTAACCACTGACTTTTCTAAAGCCCATTCAGGGATGTGAGTCTCTGTCTATTAGGTACCTGGGGTTCTTTGCCAGCAGGAGAGAAGAGGTTCCTGCCTCCATTTTTGTGGCCTTAACAAACCAGGTGTTGTGCCCCAGTTCTCGTCTGAGATCCCTGAAAAAAACATCTTCCCATCCATGAACAAGACAGGAAACGGGAACAAAGAGACCCCTGGGCCTTACAGACTAGCCAGCCTCACTTCCATAGCTAGAGAGATACTGGAATACATTCTTAAACAATCAGTTTGTCAGCAGCACCTACAGGATAATTTGTTTCTTAGGACGAGTGAGCATGGATTTGTCAAGAACAAATCATCCCAAACCCAGCCTCTTTCCTTCTTTGGCAGGGTTCCGGGCGTAGTGGAGGTGGGTAAACAGTAGATGGGATCTATCTCGGGGTTACTAAGGCTTTTGACACAGTCCTGCAGGACATTCTCACAAGCAAACGAGGGAAATGCGGTCCAGCTGCAATCAGTGTCATGTGGGTGCAGAGCTGGTTGAAAGCCCAGACTCCAAGGGCCCTTCTCCAGGTTTGGCTGTCCAAGGGAGAGGGGGCACCTAGTGGGTCCTGCAGGGATCAGTCTGGGGTCCGGTGCTATTCAATAGTTTCATGAATGATTTGGAAGATGGAGTGGAGAGTATCATTCTAAAATGTGCAAATGACACCAAGCACTTTGGAGCACAGGATGGGAATTCAAAACGCCCTTAACGAATTGGAGACTTGGTCTTCTTGAGCCAAACCCCATGGCTGGGCCCCTCTCTCTAGACTGGGCTGAAGTGAAACCCCAGAGCCAGACACTCCTCCTCCTGGGCCGTGCGCTCCGACCTGGAATGGTCAGATGCTGCTTAGCTCTGTCAGAGCAGCTTTGGCTGGGGGATTCTCCCAGCACTTTCCAATAGCGGGAAGGTACGAAATCCCCATTTGCCTGCTGGGGACGGAGCCCTAGAGCGGGGAGCATCTTGCCCAGAGTCCCCCAGGAAAAGGAAAACAACCAGCAGTGGAACCAATAGGAAACCCAGCAATGGAACTCAGGAGTCCTTGGGGTGTGCTAGGGTGACCAGATGTCCCAATTTTATAGGGACAGTCTCAATTTTGGGGTCTTTTTCTTATCTAGGATCCTATTACCCCCCACTCCCTGTGTTGATTTTTCACACTTCCTGTCTGGTCACCCTCGGGTGTGCACATGTGGGGTCCCAGCTGCTCCCTGCCCCCCCTATTGAAGCAGGTGTGCAGGGTTACTGCCCTGGGAACTGCAGGGCACCAGTGGCCATGGGGCTGGCTGGAGGCAGGGCAGGGGCTGATTGGAGGTAGGGTCTGGCTGCAGGGAGGGCAAGGGGTGCGGGGCTGGCTGGAGACAGGGGTGTGTGGGGCTGGCTGGCTTCAGGCAGGGACGCAGCGGGGGTGCATCAGGGGTTGGCAGGGCTGGAGACAGAGGAGTGCGGGACTGGCTGGCTTCAGGCAGGGGGGTGCGGCAGGAGTTGGCTGGAGACAGGGCAGGGTGTGCATGGCTGGGGGTGTGTGGGGGCTGGCTGGCTTTGGGCGGGACCACAGAGAGGTGCGGCAGGAGTTAGCTGGAGACAGGGCAGGGGGTGTGGCAGGGGCTGGCTGTGGGCAGGGGGTGTGGGGCTGGCTGCAGGCAGGGCAGGGAGGATGCGGCTGGTGCGGGCAGGGCAGGGGGTGCAGGGCTGGCCGCAGACAGGGGCTGGCTGCAGGCAGGGCATGGGGTGCGGGGCTGGCTGGAGGCAGGGCAGGGGGGGTTCAGCAGGGGTTGGCTGGAGCCGGGGCGTGCAGGGCTGGCTGGAGACAGGGGCTGCCTGCAGGGAGGGCAGGGGGTGGAGGGCTCGCTGAAAATGTACCAAGAGGTATTTTAAGGTGAAGATAACACCATGGTTACCAGTTGACTGGCACATCCTGGGTTAAAGAAAGGAAGGGACCTGGAGTTAATAGTCTGAAGTATTTGTGTTACCAACCCTGTCACTGTCTGACCCCCCGTCAGTGCGGAGCAGGTGTGTACGTTGCTGTGTGGAGCGCACAGACTCCTGCAGAGCAGGGGCAGCTGTTTCCAGGGCAGAGAGCCTGGCACTTAGGAGACTTTCTTGACTTGCTGTTTTGAAGCAATTCAGTAAAATAACGGTGGAGCTACAATGTCCGGTCCAAAATTTCAGCCCCCCTGGTGCAAAAACACTATTTTAGGATCTAAACAGGAGGCTTCCAGCGCTAGGACACCTGACCAGAGAGCTCAGTGGGGGCGTAACAGCTGCTGACTCTGAGGGTCCTGGGCTAAATCCACTTGCAGGTGGAGGCGTTTCGATTTATTTGATCGATAATGCGGAAGGCGAAGATTTAATCCCAGGTATTTTTAGTAAATGTCATGGACAGATCACAGGCAAAAACCAAAAGCTCATTGCCTATGACCCGGCCATGACTTATACCATAAATACCCCTCATTGAATCTTGGGGAGGGAGGCCCAGGGGGTCCGTGGCACCAGCTGTGGGTGCAGGGAGTCCAGGGGGCCCGTGGCACCATGTTCTGGGGGAGATCCCCGGGGACCCACTGCCACTCCAGATGCTGCCAGGTGAGGGGAGCCCTAGAGGCCAGCCCTGCTCCGGCCACCTCGGGACAGGTGCCAGGAGCCACTGAGCTGTGGCTGCTCCTGCCACCCTTGGAACCACTGCTCAAGCTGCCCCCAGGCCAGCTGCTGGGGCTGCCACGGAGGCAGCCACAGTGGCCACTGCAGAAGCCACAGAATCTATGACTTGTGCAGCCTCCGTGACACAGAGGGATCCCTAATAAAGAGACAAACCCCTCCCTGCTGTGACTGCAGTTCCTGGAAGGAAAGAGAAGAACAGAAAGTGAAGAGAGAAGGAAAGAGAGAGATTCCCTTTCACCTCTCTCCCTGCTGCCTCCCCCTTGTATTCTGTAACCCCATCTCACTGGGTTCCCTGTGCTGGTGCCATGGGGGTGACTCTAGAGTTCTGGGGATTTGGGGGGAGGGGAAGGGGGCTCTTCACTTCTCAACATTTCACACAAATTTGTCTTTGGGCTCAAGTTTCTTCTGTGGGGCCTCTCAGACAGAGCTGTACCCCACCCCCTTCAGTGGGGGGGGGTGTAAATTGCAGAGCAGGCAGAGAAGTCGCCCATAAAGGGTCATATTGATCTGGTGACTGGTTCTGACCAGGGTCACACGTCCTCTGACACAGGCTCATGTGCAGAACATGGGAGCTCTGGCTTGTCCTAAATGCTGTAGAGTGTGAGTTCCTGGAAAGGGCAGGGGAGAGGGAGCAAGAGGAGAAAGGCAGAGACATTGGAGACGAGGAATTGGGGGGAGAAGAAGGAGAGAACAGAGAGAGAATAAATGATTGAAGCAGAACAGGTGTCCCAACTCCATCTTGCTCATCACAGGTGTTCAGAGATTTGGGTAGTTGCAGGTTTTCCAGTGTCAAGTCTGAACTTTGATTCTAACAATTTGAGTTCAAATATCAAGGGGATCTCCACATACCTGATCTCTTCCCCCCTCCCCTTTTTCAGTATTATTTTTTATTTTGACGTGTTTGGCTTAACCGTGATCGTCTCTTTCCCCACCTGTATTGCAATTTGGGGTTATGTTTATTGTGTCTCCCTGTTATTCATGTCATTATAATTGTAACAGCAAAGGAATCTGCAGGAGCAAAAACTGACTCAAAACTTCATTTCCCCATCATGCCGGAACATCCTACAAACAGCTCACGCAGCTGGAATCATAACACGCAAGGCCAGGGGATGGGAGATGCAGGTTTCCAAGAGTTCTGTCTTTCTCAGATGACACATTCCAGCCCCTTGTGTGCCTCCATCCTGAATGACCTGCTGGACTTTGACACATTTATTGTTTCATTCTATAGATAATGTGATTGTAACACAATGTGACTGAAATTAAACCACTTCCAGACAAGGAAACAACAGAAGAGAAAAGCCATTATTGCATTGGCTGGGAATCAAACCCAGATCAACTGTTTGGAAGGCATCTACGCACACCACTATACCACCAATGCATCTGGCAGGAGTAGCTTTCCTGCAGGCTGTGTGTGCTGGTAAAGGGGATGACACATGACCAGAGAGGTAGTGAGCAGGGTGGATGGGCTGGAAGCTGCCTGACAGCTGGGAGCAGAGTTACCATCCCAGAGTGACTGAAAGGGGGCAAAGGTGAAAACAGATCTCACTGGGAGCTGGCCCCACACCTGCCCCGCCCCTAGGAGAGGGGAACTGAAGCTCAACTTCAATCACAGAAAAATCTTCCCTGAGGAGGAAGGGGACAGCTTGTTTTAAAGACCAGGTTTGTGTTTGTTCCTGCTACATACGGAGGGGCTGGGTAGTGCTGATTCCAGCCCCCAGACTCTGGGAGGATAAGGAACAAATTCAGGCTGCCAGTGACCTGCAGGAGGGAGATGATCTTTTGACAGTGACGGACGCCTCGTCCTAAAGGCCTTTGTCTGCCCCCTTCCAGTGACTGTTTGGTACAGGAATGCAGCCCCCACTCCTGGGTCTCTCCTGGGGAAATAATGTTTCTGTGCAAAACACCAAAGCTTTTAACAGAAAAGAAGAAAAGGAAATGGCCACATGATGGGACTAGCACATAAGGAATGAAACACAAGATCCTTCTCCCCTGTGCATTGACTTTTAACCTTGTTTGCAGTTTTGTTGTATCCATGTTGGTCCCAGGGGGCCTCTGGGGCGCCGGGCATTGGCCACTTTCGGGAGAGTGGGCTAGATGAACTGGTCTGACTCAGTGTGTCTGTTCTTATGTTCTAACTGCTGGTTATGGAAGAGACGACCTTCCAGGCTACACAGAACTGAAGAAGGGTGCTGGGTTAGCTCCACAGCTTGTCTCTTTCACCAACAGAGGTTGGTCCTCTGCAAGCTCTTACCCTCCCCCGCCTTGTCTCTCCTGGACTCTGAAAAGTGCTTTCTCTCCACTCCCCTTGGAGAGAAGTTAGTTTCCCAAAGGGAAAACTTATCAGGCTGAAGCAATTGTATTGACTGTGACACTAGAACTGAAGATTTAATATTATAAATAAATGAGTCTAAACCTGAGGTTCTGGTTTTCACATTGGTTTTTCTAACTCAGTTCCCAATGCTCTTCTAGAAAGGCCTCCAGGCTGCCTGCCCAGCCCAGCAAAAGTGGCCAGGAGAAAGCCCACACTGCTGCTCTTTCAGGTAGTTGAAGGCTGCTATCAAACCCCCCTCACTCAGTCAGTCCCCAGTCTGTGGCAGTGCATAGGATTCTTCCATCCTAAGTGCAGGACTCTGCACTTCTCCTTGTTGAACCTCCTCAGATTTCTTTTGGCCCAATCCTCCAATTTGTCTAGGTCACTCTGGACCCAAACCCTGTCCTCCAGCGCTTGGATTCTTTACATGCTTTCACAGAGTGAAGAGCACATGTTCCATGATTTCATAGGGCAGAGTTTTGTGCTATCGGGAGCTTTCCCTGTGTGAATTTGACAGGTGGATCAACATAGAGACACATTGTGATCCTTCTCAGGGTGCTGAGGGCTGTGATTCTCCTTGTTGCCACCTGCCACAAGGAAGAGGGAGTTTTGCATTTGGCAGCTGGATGTTAGTGACCAAACTCACCAGCCTGCTGAAACTCAAGGACCCTCCTCTGAGCTACAGCAGCCACCTTAACCCTTGAGTTCCTTCAATGTGTCCCCCTCTGGGGTCCAGCCTGGATCACCAGATACTCGGTGAAATCCCAGATCCTCTCTTCCCCAAGTATCCCAGGTTACTAGTTTTACTGTGGACCATTGCTACTGTATCTCACACAGCACCTGAGTACAGTTATCGAACAAGCAAAACATTGATTTAACAATGGATAGAGATTTAAACAAACAAACGTGAGTGATGGAAACCAACTGTTACCAACTAAACAAAGGCAGAAAATGATAGAAGAGAAAGGCCAGCACAAAAAACAGAGAGAGGAACAATAAGATACTAAAAGGACAATGGTTGGAACTCTCCATTTCTCTCAGTCTTTGGATTGATGGGTAGTAGAGCTGTAGCAACAGTTGAGGAACCAGGGTAAATTAAATCTAAGGTTTGAGCTGCTAGTGAAGCATTTTCCACACTCATGGCATTCATAGGGCCTCTCTCCTCCGTGGATTGTTTGATGCCTAATAAGGTGCGAACTGCGATTGAAGGTTTTCCCGCACTCACTGCATTCATAGGGCCTGTCCCCTGTGTGGATTCTCTGATGTACAGAAAGGGCTGAGCTGTGAGAGAAGGTTTTTCCACACTCAGTGCATGTATTTTTTCTCTTTCGCCTGAGGATTTCCTGCTGTGTTGTGGTTTCCATGAGGACCTTCTGAGTTCCCCAACAGGAAATAAATTTATCCACTTTCTCCCCTGGCTGGTTTCCTTGATCTGTTTCTGGTCTGTGCTGAATCTTCCAGGATTTTCCCTGCTCATGACTCCTGGACACATTCCTTTTCGATCTTTTCGATAATGCTCTGTTTTTACCCACTGGCTCAACATTTTCAGGCTGAGAATTCTGCTCCTCTTTCTCACATGCCATTGCATCACCTGCTGTGACAGAGACAGAAACCTCAGACAGGGATTGAAAGGGGAAGACCAAACAAAAACAAGTGCTGAAGACAGGTCAAATAAAAATCAGGAGCTGAACTCCCCCAAACTCTTCCCCCAAATAGGAGAGAGGAGGGGGATGAATTCAGCCTTTACATCCCATCCAAATACGCAGGGGGAAGAGAGGAAGCTACTGCCTGGTGTCTGCTAGGATCTATAGGAAGCCATGAGCTATATTTACCCTGAGGATACGACCCCTGCTAGGGACAATAATGAACTGAGAGACCTCCCCAAGGGCTTTGTTGGGCTTTCCAGATGTTTCCTTCAGGCACTTACAGATTCTGAGGTGGTTTAATGTTTCCTCACCTGTGCAGGGATATCTCAGGATCTCTCTTTCCTCTGAACCCTGCAGGTCTGGGACCCATGGCTCTTCCCCTTGTTCCAGCTGGGAGATCACATCACGCTGGAAAACTAGAAACCCTGCTCAGATGAAGGAAAACAAAGGAGTTCAGTTGATTTTATAAGACTTGGTCATAAAAAAACATTCTATTAATTTAACTTCAGTGCTTAGTGTGACCTGGTGGGCCAGGGGCAGTTCTCACTGAAAATGCCAAAGTTAGGGCAGGCTGAAAAAGGGAGAGCAGATGCTCCCAAAACTGCTGGTTAACACTGAAGTTAAACTCACTGACCAGTCACCAACTGTGCTTCTGATCCCCCACATGGGTTATCGAGAAGCTGAAAAAAGAAATCACACAGCCCCCTTTATTCCATCCCAGTTCTCTGACTCCTAATCAGCAGCGAGGTCCAGTACAGTGAGAGGTTATTTCAAAACTCTGCTCACATAAACAAAGTGTTCTTCTGACCCCAGAGTCAGTCACATCACCAGGTCAGTATAGGTTTGGATATTACCCAAAATTCCATCATAGAATCTCAGGGTTGGAAGGGACCTCAGGAGGTCATCTAGTCCAACCCCCTGCTCAAAGCAGGACCAAACCCAACTAAATCATCCCAGCCAGGGCTTTGTCAAGCCTGACCTTAAAAACCTCTAAGGAAGGAGATTCCACCACCTCCCTAGGTAACCCATTCCAGTTCCTCACCACCCTACTAGTGAAAAAGTTTTTCCTATTGTCCAACCTAAACCTCCCCCTCTGCAACTTGAGACCATTACTCCTTGTTCTGTCATCTTCTACCACTGAGAACAGTCTCGATCCATCCTCTTTGGAACCCCCTTTCAGGTAGTTGAAAGCAGCTATCAAATCCCCCCTCATTCTTCTCTTCTGCAGACTAAATAATCCCAGTTCCCTCAGCCTCTCCTCATAAGTCATGTGCTCCAGCCCCCTAATCATTTTTGTTGCCCTCCGCTGGACTCTCTCCAATTTATCCACATCCTTCATGTAGTGTGGGGCCCAAAACTGGACACAGTACTCCAAATGAGGCCTCACCAGTGCTGAATAGAGGGGAATGATCACATCCCTCGATCTGCTGGAAATGCTCCTACTTATACAACCCAAAATGCCATTAGCCTTCTTGGCAACAAGGGCACACTGTTGACTCGTATTCAGCTTTTCGTCCACCGTAACCCCTAGGTCCTTTTCTGCAGAACTGCTGCCCAGCCATTCGGTCCCTAGTCTGTAGCAGTGCATGGGATTCTTCCGTCCTAAGTGCAGGACTTTGCACTTGTCCTTGTTGAACCTCATCAGGTTTCTTTTGGCCCAATCCTCTAATTTGTCTAGGTCCCTCTGTATCCTATCCTTACCCTCCAGCGTATCAACCACACCTCCCAGTTTAAGCAGCAAAGAATCCTGTGGCACCTTATAGACTAACAGACGTTTTGCAGCATGAGCTTTCGTGGGTGAATACCCACTTCTTCAGATGCAAGAATCTGAATGACTTGCATCTGAAGAAGTGGGTATTCACCCACGAAAGCTCATGCTGCAAAACGTCTGTTAGTCTATAAGGTGCCACAGGATTCTTTGCTGCTTCTACAGAACCAGACTAACACGGCTACCCCTCCCAGTTTAGTGTCATCTGCAAACTCGCTAAGGGTGCAGTCCACACCATCCTCCAGATATTGAACAAAACCGGCCCCAGCACCGACCCTTGGGGCACTCCACTTGATACTGGCTGCCAACTAGACATGGAACCATCGATCACTATCCGTTGAGCCCGACCATCTAGCCAGTTTTCTATCCACCTTACCGTCCATTCATCCAGCCCAGACTTCTTTAACTTGCTGGCAAGAATACTGTGGGAGACTGTATCAAAAGCTTTGCTAAAGTCCAGAAATAGCACATCCACTGCTTTCCCCTCATCCACAGAGCCGGTTATCTCATCATAGAAGGCAATTAGGTTAGTCAGGCATGACTTGCCCTTGGTGAATCCATGCTGACTGTTCCTGATCACTTTCCCCTCCTTTAAGTGGTCCTTCCAGACAATCCTTTAGCATCTAAACTAAAGGTTTAAACGAAAGAAAGACAGAAAGAAGTTAAATGGGAAAGCAGTCAGATACATTCCAAAATGGATATATCAGGTTCTTAGCAGTATTGGTGAGTTGCTGGCTTGAAAGTCTGTCTGGAACGCATCCATAGCTTGGATGGGTCATTCAGTCCTTTGTTCCAGGGTTCAGTTTGTAGAGAAGTTGCTCCAGAGGTAGGAAGAGGGATTGAAGACAAAATGGAGATGATGCAGCTGCCCTTTATATTCCTTTTGCCATGTGCCCTGTACTTCCTGTGTCCCAAACACAAGCTTCACAGCACGTGGCATGGAAAAGTCTTGGAGTTCTCATTACACAGGCATACCCCGGCATGTCTTGCTGACTCAATAGGTGTATCCCCTTGGTCCTTTCCATGGGCTCATTGTACAGATGATGACCCTCAATGGGCCATCAAACAGGCTAGGCAGTGTTGATGCCAATATGTCTGTAATGGGTAATATGATTAGTGCCCATTAACAAAGGTTTAGAGAAAATAGAGCCTATTAAACTAACGGGATATCCTTATTGGATGAGATCAAAAGTTTGGTTGCAGCTAATAGTATTGATGTAATATACTTCTGTAAGGGATATGACTTGATCAGCACAATACTTTTACTAAAAAAACTAGAATGATACAAAATGAACACATCATACATGAAATAGATTAAAAATTGTGATAGTAAATGGGGAACCATGGTTGAGTGGATTTCTTTCTAGCAGGTTCCTGCAGGGATTGGTTCTTGGCCCTGTGCTATTTAACATTATCCTATTTGTGTGCACATATGTTCGTATCTGAAGTTATGGGTATTGACTCTGTATCTGTATTTCAAATGTGCTTACTCTGGGTAACACCCACAACGAGCCTTTCAGGTACA
Organism: Mauremys mutica; assembly: GCF_020497125.1. Lineage (NCBI taxonomy): Eukaryota > Metazoa > Chordata > Testudines > Geoemydidae > Mauremys > Mauremys mutica. Next base: position 2,928 of record NW_025423029.1, on the reverse strand, counting down.
ACAATGAAGAAGCCAGACACTGCTGATGGCTCATCAACAAAGACAATGGACCATGGAAGAGCTTAGCCTTCCTGTGAATGTTTCAGCCAGCCTATTAGTCATGGCTACTATGACGCAGCAGGGCCTGTGACCAGACCACATGACACTAAACTCCATTTTAGTACCTGTATTTTTCCACAAACTGGACTGGGAACTGAGTTTGGAACAAAGGGGTCCCGCCATATGGAAAAGCTACATAAGGTGGGTGTGACATCATCTCTTGGTCTCATTCCCTACACAAGAGAACTCCTGGAAACACCTAAAAAACAAAAACTGAAGTGGGGGTAGTGCTGGTCCCAGGGTAAAGGGTTTTCTAGCTTGTGTATGGAAACTTGGTGGACTGCTTGTATCATCAGGCAGAGTGAGAAACTGCTAATTCAAATTCTATCCAGATAGTATGTTAGGCTTAGTTTGAGTTTCGGTATTTCCTAAATAATCTGCTTTGATCTGTTTGTTATCACTTGTAATCACTTAATCTACCTTTCTGCAGCTAATAAACTTCTTTTATGCTTTATCTTAACCAGTGTATTTTGAGTGAAGTGTCTGGGGAAAATCTCAGCTTGGTTAGCACAAGCTTGCTGTGCACATCTTTCCCATATCGAGGGGAAGGCGAACTATATTAATGAGCTTACATTACAGAGATCCCTGTGCACTATAAGATGGTATAATTCTGTATGTATCCTACAGCAAGTGTGCAAGGTTGGGGAGCTGGGAAATTGGCTGTTGTCTCTATCTGTCCTTGAGTGGCTTAGATAAAGCACTCAGGTAGCTTAGTTGGGTGTATGGCGCCACCTGCTGTCGTGTTAGGTTATAACAGGCCCTGGAGAGGCTGGCTGAATCTCCAGCAAATCAGTGCGAGAAGGGCCAGCCCAGCTTGAGGGTTAGAGGGCACAGCGGTTCCCAGAAGCCCCCCAGACTGCCCCCTGCAGGTGACAACCCATCACACCCTAAACTACACTAGTGTCAGCAGGTTTGTCACATCCTGTCCCCTCCCTTTCTCCGCCCGAGATATTTCCTGCCTCATATCACCTCTAGCAATTCCCACCCTCCTATGCATTTACTGCTCCTCTCCCTCCAAGCAGAACCCATCACCAGCTCCCTGAGAATCCCGTACCTGAGCCAGCTCCATTACAGCCATTTCCTTCCCCCTGGGAGGATGGGATGATCTGGAGCAAAACATGGACGTTATTCTGTAGCCTGATGGGGTGAAAAGGGCAAGGTGTAAGAATTCAGACGGGGCTTTTGTACATTCCACAAGCCGATTCCCCCCAGGTTTTCCCCTGCTAATGGACATTCTAGGTTCTGCCACACTGTGAAGCACAGAGTGACCTTATCCCAGTACAGGCCTAGCCCCCTCCCACCAGGGTGTAACCCTCTGACACATGGTGAAACCCTCCCAGTAACAGTCTCTCTGTTACACTTATCAAATTTGCGGACAATACCAAGCTGGGAGAGGTTGCAAGTGCTTTGGAGGATTGGATTAAAATTCAAAGGGATCTGGACAAACTGGAGAAATGAGCTGAAGGAAAGAGGATGAAATTCAGTAGGGACAAGTGCAAAGTACTCTACTTTGGAAGGAACAGAGACCAGAAAAGAGCAGAATCCAAGGAGTCACTTTGTGGGATTCTCCCTTTCATTGTCCCCAAGGCAGCGCTCTCAGGTTTACAAAGTTGTTCGATGTTCCGGCCTTTATACAGTCTCTCCTGGGAGTGCCCCTTTCATCGACTGGGCCTAGTTTTAGTTTTCGGTAGTTAACAATCTTGGTTTATTGTTTATCTAACCAGTGTGTTTGGATTAAAGTGTGTTGGAAACTCCGTTTGGGATAACAAGCTGGTGCATGTCATTTTCCACTGATGAAATGACAGACTTCATATGAACTTGCGTTGTTCAGTAGCGTGCTGGACAGTGCAAGATGCACATTTCTGGGGGAAAGTTGGGCACTTGAGAATTTGCTGGTTTTCTCCTGAGGTGTAATTCACGAGTGGCTGTCTAGCAGCACTCAATACTGTGTAGCTGGGAGCGAGTTACATGCTGGAGACTGTGTGTTAATTGGCCAAGAGGGGCTGTTTTCGCGGTAAAACAATGGAAAACGCACCCCAGGTTGGAGAACTGAGGGGACACAGCTATGTAACAGTCCAGATTGTACTCTAGGTAATGTCACAGACACTCTTTATGACAGAGCCTCTTACAACACAGAGAAAGTAAATCCATGTCCCAGAAATCGAAGACTCCAGACAGAGGGCAACTGTCCCTGGCACTGCTTCTTGCTGACAGAGAGGTTCAGGGACAGTGAGAGAGTCCTGGGGAAGCTGGGAACAGCCACTGGTTAGTGAGGTCAGGCTCCAGCCCTGGGAGTCTGGTCAGTTTGACTAGCTCCATGTAGGTGGGCTATTTTCTTTCTTCACAAATTAGGGCATTTCCACCTCCCAACCTCCTGGGTCTGTTCCTAGAATCTAGGCCAGTTATTAAATAACTCCCAGCAGGTTTGCTACACCCTGGCCTCCTCCTTTCCCCACGCTGTGAATTTCCTGCCTCACTCCAACCTCCAAACCAGACTGTGCAAACCTTCCCATCTCCGGTGTATTTGCTCTCCCTCTCCTCCAGCAGGAACCCACCAGCAACCCCCCGATAATCCCTACCTGAGTTGGCTCCACTGCAGCCATTTCTCTTCCCTGTCCCACGTCAGGCTGGGATGAGCTGGAGCAAAACTTGGACACCATTCTGCAGCCTGTCTGGGGGAGAAGGGCAGTTGTGGGCGTTTCAGAACCGGTTTTAGTTAATTTCACATCAGAATTCCCCCAGGCCCTTTCCCTGCAGACAGACACCCTAGGTTCTGCCATGCTGGGAAATGCTCAATCTGTTTATTACAATGTAGACCTGGCCCCTCCT
>NW_025423028.1:0-59133 GCF_020497125.1 Mauremys mutica | reverse complement strand
ACAGAGCCCGCTCGAGCCCCCACCCAGTAACCTGGGACAATCTCACACCACCCCCTGGGTGTCTCTAGGGGCAATACCGAGTCTGAGGCCGTGTCTACACTACCAATGCCAACAACGGGTTCCGCTCGACAACGATTCACGGCAGTGCGGCCCGACACACGGTCATTTTCATCCTCTGAGCCAGGAAACCCACAAAAGCCGCTTCTTTTGTACTGGGGCAGGCAAAAATAAGGGGACACTAAATTATTCTGATTGCTAAAAGCAGGTTTAGGGGGTTGTGTATTTTTGAAAAAAAAAATCAATACTGATCCTTCTAACTAGCAGCATGAGATAAAGAAAAGAACCCGGACAAACCTTGTCAGTAACAGCTAATGTCCTAAATGGGAAATCAGCAGCGGTTTGTAGCTGGGGGAGCGAACAGTCTGAATGTGTATGACCCGACCCCAGCCTCCAGCCCCAGACAGCAGTGGGGCTTGGCACTCTCTGTGCATTGGTGTGGTGGCTGAGTGGTTAACCAAGTGGTGGCAATCCAAGGAGGTTCCTGAGTCGGTTTCACTCCTGAGGAGATTCTGCACCAAAAAAATAAAAATTCTGTGCACGATATTTTAAAATTCTCCAAATTTTATTTGCCAATAAATAAATGTGGAGGCTCCAGCATGGTAGAGGGGAGCAGAGGCTCCTGGATGCACAGAGGTGGGAGATCACCCTGCAGCCCCCTCTTCCCTCCAGGGAAACAGACTTGGTGGTGAGGCTGCACCTCTCTGCCGCCTACTCCAGGAGCCCCCAAAAGACTCCCCAGAACTGCTCATGAGGGGTGCATGACCACTCCTGTGGCTTCCCTATCAGAAAGTCAGATCAGCTGGCCCTGGGGGCTCCTGCCAGTACTATGGGCAGCACAGTGGGGCTAAAGCGGATTCCTGCCCACCCTCGCTCTGCACGGCGCACCACTCCCAGAGAAGCATCTGGCACGTCCCTGCGGGGTGCGTCTCTCACACGCTGCCCCTGCCCCAAGCACCAACTCTGCCATTGGAACTGCGGTAATGGGAGCTGCAGGAGTGGTGCCTGTGGGCAGTGGCCCCAGGAGATCCCCCCGGCCTCCTCCATGTAGAAGTTGCTGCCAGATGTGGGTGCGGGTCACTTTCAGGAGCTGCCCAAGATAAGGTGCCACACCCCAACACTCTGCCCCAGCCCAGATCCTGCACCCTGCCCACACCCAAACTCCCTCCATGAGTCTGCCACTGCCCCCCCTGCACCCCAACCCCCTGCGCCAGCCCAGAGCCTGCACCTCATGCACCCAAACTCACTCCCAGAGCCTGCCACTGCCTCCCCTGTACCCCAACCCCCTGCTCCAGCCCAGAGCCTGCACCCAAACTCCCTCCCAGGGTCTACCCCCAGCCTCCCCTGTACCCCAACCCCCTGCTCCAGCCCAGAGCCTGCATCTCATGCACCCAAACTCCCTCCCAGAGCCTTAGGTAGAGGTGGGGGGGAGGGGAAGGGGCAGGACTTGGACCCCTTCTGGGCATCACGAAAAGTTACATAACCCTGGCAATGAGCCCTAGTCACTGCCCATCCCTCACCTTCCAGGAGGGGACTCTGCGGGGCAGGGCTCTGCTGGGGCTTTATTCCTTCCTTTAATCACTGTGGATGGGTGAACAGGGAGAGAGTTTGCTCCTCTTTTCCCTGCAGAACACACGCAGCTGGGTTATTACCAGGGCTGCAATAACACCCGAGCTGGCAGAGGATGGTTTCAATCCCTCGACCTCTGGGTTATGGGCCCAGCAGCCCCCGCTGCGCCACTCTGCTCTGGGGAGGGGGAAGGGGCTGTGTATTCCCAGTGCAGCTCCCGAGCTGTGCCCAGGGGATTTAGACACTTTAGTGGCAGGTGATTGACACCAAACCCTGGTGCTGACCGGGCCCAGAGCCGGGAGTCACAGCTCCTCCCCCGCCTAGGATCCCCCCGGCGGTGGCTGTTCCCATCCCCCAGCAGAGGAGGCGGGAGCGTCCCCTCTTTCCTGGCCCGGGGGTTGATTTCACTCCAGGAAAGTAGGGAGGGGATCACGGCGGGACGGGGGTGGGTCATGGCCATGGCAGTGCCAGCGCCACGCTGGTGCTGCAAAGTGTAACACGGGCTCCTCTTCAGCAAACTGAAGCCACCGCTCGCCCTGGAGCTAGAATCTCGCCTCCTGCGGGCTCTTCTGAACAGGATGTGCACCCTGGGCACTGGGCAGGACACCACACACTTCCGGGTAGGTCCTGATCCTACTTCTCTGGCCCAGGAGCAGGAGCAGGCTCTGGTCCCTGCTCCCTCGCTTTGATGGAGCTGCTGAGAATAGGGGAGGGGTGGGCAGAGCTGGGAACAGGCCCGGGACAAACTGGCAGGGGGGCCCCTTCCCTCCAGAGGGGATCGCGTTACCCCTCCCTGTCTGATCCCAGCCTTCCCTCCTCTCCTCATTCTCTGATCTCCTGCCTGGACTCTCCCGGCGATCCTACCTCCCACCCATTGCCGTTTGGCTGGTCCATACTCTGCTGGGTACCAGGCCCTGCACAGAGAACTGCTAAGAACAAGGATTGACGAGGCAGCAGGCATCCGGCCATGAACTCTTGCTAAGTGTCCCTGGAGTGATGTGAATGGGAGAGGCCAGGATGCACCTTTTGAGTCTTGCCAGGGCTCCTGGAGAATCCTCCTAATTGTCCCCTGACTGGTGTAGCCCCATGACTGATGGGTGCTTCCTCTTCTTGCAGGCTCTGTACAACACCTATTCCCAGAGCCTGGACATCCTTCTCAGGGGCCTGCTGATGGAGACCCGCACCGTGGAGAAGCTGCAGCACCTCCTGGAGGTGAGTAGAATGGGATGGTCTGGGGTGGAATTGCCCCTGAACCCCGTGGAAGGGCAGAAAAGGAGAGACTAGAAGAGCCACGTTTCCATTGTGTCCTCCCAGCTTGGACCCAGCCGGCCACACTTTCCCAGAGCTGCCAGTGCAGGGGGAAGGAGCTGGGACTGTCAGCCACAGCTCTGCACAGTTGCATTAAGCACTAACAGTGAGCACCAGGCCTGGCTGGGGCCTGAGAGACTGAAACCTCTGTGAGATGCAGGACATGGGCCTCAGAGACAAGTCACTGGCTCCTCTCTAGGGAGACCCTGAGATACAGAAGGAGTGTCAGTGAATCAGCTCTCGTTTCCTAGGGACACTGCTGTTCCCGGAGGGATTGTCCTCATGGCCGTTCCATCCATCCTGCATGTGCCTTGATCCTGACGTGCTGTTCATGGATCAGGGGTTCAGAGCAAATAGACCAGCCCCAAGACTGACCATTGTCCCAGCCTGGAGAGACAAGGAGCTTGTGCCCAGCAAGGCGTGGGCAGTGTCATGAAGCCCCTTTTCAAGCTCTGCGACCAGGGCTCGGCTACTCCACCCTGAGCACAAAGTCTGAGCCCCTTGGGGAGGAGGAGAGGCTGGTTTGTAGAGCGTGTACGCCTGCCCGCTGACCCTCCCCTGCCTCCTTCTTCCACAGCACGTCCATCTCTCTCTCCTGGCAAACAACACCCAGGAGAGAGCCAGGGCCGGACAGACCAGCGCGGCCCTGCTCCAGTTTGCCACCTCCCTGCCTGGATTTGACGTAAGTGCTGGGCCGGCTCTAACATTTCTGCCGCCCCAAGCAAAAAAAAAGAGCGCCGCCCAACCCCCCGCTCCTCCCCGAGCGCCGCGTCACCCAAGTCCCCGTCCCCCCAGCGCCGCGTTGGGTTGGACTTTCCTGCTTTTCCTCTGTAAAATGAAGCCTTCAGCCTCTTTACTGAGGTTTGGTCTACATTCAAAACTTGAACCAGCATAGCAATGTCAGTCGGGATGTGGGAAAACCCACACACCGGGACATAGCCCTGCCGACAAACCCCCAGTGAGATGCAGCTATACCACCACCAGCTGGAGCAGGGGCTGTTTGGATCTGAGGATCAAGTTCAGTCCATTATAAAAAGAAGGGTAATTGTGAAATCTGGATCCAGGTTCAGATTTTAAACACCCAAAGATTTGAGAAGTTGGTTCTGGATTTGGGTCAGATCTTTTTCTGCTCTACAGACACTGCTCAAACCCAATGGGCCATTGTCCATCCTACCGGCCTGCCTGTGTGCTCTGTCATGGAATGTCTCCCAAACCTGCACCCCCCAGCCCTAAACCCCTGCCTTTGTCAGCAAACAGCCACTAATTCACATAGCCCCTTCCAGAATCCCCTGGCTCAGGCTCTTACCCATAGAAGGTCTCTCTGAGCTGTGCTCACTAACCCTGCTCCCTCTGTAGCCCTTGGGTCTCAAGAAACCCAAGATCCTGCTGCTCCCTCCACACCACCGAACCAACAGGCACAGAGCTGGGGACACGCCCCTTATTTATACTGGGGCTCCGCCCATGGCCACACCACCCAACCTGCCCCCAGTGTGATTTCACCCAGAGACGCTTTGTGATGCGGTCCCCATGGCAACAGCTGGTGGGGTCACCACAACACCTGGAGGGATGCTGCTGCCCAGCCTGGCCCCACCCCAGTGCAGTCTTGATAAGAGCAGAGGGATGAAGGGCCCTCCCCTCCCCTGGGGGTTTCTTACCACCAGCTACCGTGCCTGTGCCATCACAGTTATGTCGGCAAAGCCGCCCCCTTCCCAAAACCAGCGTCGCCCTACACAGACATGGGGTTGGAAATGGGATAGTGTCTGCGAGTAGCGGAAACCTTGGCCTGTGTGGGACAAATGTCCCCACTTTGGGGTGCCAGATAACAGAGAACAGAGGAGCTGTGTCCCCCCATTGGGGGTGAGGGATTCTCTGGGTCAAGCCTCCCTGCCTGGGTGGGGATGGAACAAGGAGCAGGACAGACTGGGGGGCACCGCAGCTGGGGGATTTTTGTACCTCAGCTCTGCCCTGGAGGTGCTGCTGGATCACCGTGATGGGGAACGAACCCTCCTCCTCCTCCTCTTCTTCCTCCTCCTCAGGCCACGACACCTGGGCACTGGGAGTGTCTACACCAGGGAGGGAAGGAGAAAATTCAATCCCTTCTGCTGCTGGGGGGATGCAGTGGACAGAGAAGGCTCCATGTTTCCCCTTTCTCTGTAAGGAGCCCCATGGCAGCGAGGGTCCCACCCTGCCCCTCCCAGAGACGCCCTCAGCCCCATCAGCCTCAGGGCCCAGTGGCAGTCAGCCCCTCCCCAACATGGTCAGGGGAGGCTGGAGCTCCCCGACTCCACCCAGCATCCCCTGCCTTGGGGCGTGGCTGTGCCACCCCCACTGGTATCAGTGGGGCTCACGTGGGTCAGTCCCGGCGCCTTGTCGAGCCGATGGGCACAGGGTGTTACTAGTCCCCCACCGCCCCAGTCCTCCTCCCTTTCCCCTGGGTCTCCCCTCACCTCCAAAGAGGGAGCCTAGAAACTCTGGGCTGCCAGACCCCACGGAGGAGCTGCTGGCCCCGCAGGAGTACGCGGAGCTGCTGGTGTTTGTCGCGCAGTCGCTCAACTCCTGTTCTGGGCTGGCGGGAGGCTCCTCCGGAGTCAGGGTGGTGCTGGTGGGAGGCTCCTCTTGGGCCAGGGTCGGGCTGGCGCAGGTGGTGGACGGCTCCTGCTGGGCCCTGGGGCGCAGCTCCTGGCACCTTGGCTTCCTGCGAAGGAAGCCCCAGAGCTGCCTTCCCCGTCTCCTGCCCTCCCCTGGCTCTCTCCTCCATAGCTGTACCTGGGGCCACCTCCATTTCGGCCCAGAAGGTGCCTCAGGGTCAGCTAGGGGAGCTGCTGTCTTCCTCCTCCTCCAGCACGCGACGCAGCTCCTCTCTTTCCCCTGGTCATGAGCCTTTTCCCCGCCTGCGGGGACAGAGGGGCCGCTCTCCTCCTGGGAAGGCTGGCTGATGTTTTCTCCTGGCTCTGGAGCCACCTGCTCGGCCTTACTCCTCAGCATCTGCCTGATTCGCTCCATCCTGGAACTGAATGGGGAGCAGCCATGAGTCTGGCTTCGAAGCAGCCTCTCATTAACGAGCCTGCCTGCTTCCCTGCCCACCTCCCCTCTGCTGAGGCAATTTCTCCTCCGACATATCCCACCCCAGGGCACAGGAACCCTCAACCTGGGGAACAAACCCTGACAAGGGACGGGCTGGGAGCCCTAATTGTGGGATATTCCTAGCTTCCTTCACCCTCCTCCTCCATCTCCTGCACCTAGGTGGCCTGCAAAGGGTGCCGCACAATGCCCTGCCAGCAGGGGAAGGGTAGAAACCAGGAGATCGAAAGTGGCTGTGAAAACAATACAATGCCACTAGCGGAACACTTCCAGAGCTGGGACGTGCCAACAGGACTCTATTCCCAGTCTCCCTGGCTCCGAGTGTGACCTGTTGTAGTGACTGACGGATTTGCCCCTTGTCCCCCATCCCAAGCCAATAACACAACTCTGGGTTGGCAAGCATGAGTTAGACCTTCTCAGCACCCCTCTGTCTCCCGCAGCCCTCAGCTGTTCCTTGTTTTACAGTGGCTTGGACGGGAACAGGACTGGAATTTGTTACTGGCTCACTGGGTGGTTCTAGCCAATGAGGGTCTCAGTCTAGCCTCAGAGGCCCACACCCCCAGACACTACAAGTCAGGGTGGATTGATTTCATTCCAAATGTTTTGTAGTTCTATTTTTGAGTTATTTTCCTAATGAGAGATTGATTCTCAGGAAATTCTTAGTGGTGGCCGATGACAGAACACAGAGCAATGGTCCCAAGTTGCACTGTGGAAGGCTTAGCTTGGCTCTTACGAAACACTAGTTCACTAGGAGGGGGGTGAAGCCCTGGAATGGGTTCCCTAGGGAGGTGGTGGAATCTCCATCCTTACAAGTTTTTAAAGGTCAGCTTGACAAAGCCCTGGCTGGGATGATGAAGTTGGGATTGGTCCTGTTTTGAGCAGGGGGGTGGACTAGATACCAGCCCTAGTCTTCTATGATTCTAGGAACAAGGATCCATTCAAACATGTTGACTTGCTGGTTTTGCAGGATACATACAAACAAAAATGTGGACTGAACCATTTGTTTTCATTTCAAACAAACTGAGGTAAAGAACTATCTCCAGTTCGTGCACTGAACTGATTGTTCCTGCTCATAATGTCCTTCCAGATTTTAGAAGTAGTAGTTCACATCTCCTCTCTAGCCTTTATTCATAGATTACAAGGGGAAAAAAAGCCTTCCTCCTTTTTCAACTTCCAGTCAGTTTCTTACATTTGAATGAAGTAGCTGCATCAATGGAAATGAAGAAAATATTCTTTCTGCACCTGCAGAAGAGGCTAGTGCTGCCAAAGTCTGGCTGAGTGTTTCCAATAACTTCTGGGCCCCCAGGTGCTTAGGCAGTGATTTCCAACAGTTCAGTGCTTTGACTTCCTCTGACACTTGGCAGCAAACATGGACTTCTTCATAGATGTGTTTATTTAAATTACTTTAATAGGCTGGAGCAACTAGAGGCCTTAACATCGCTTGTCATAGTTTCACATTTTATACTTGAAAGGGGCGCCGCGTTCCCAGGGGAGCCCGGAGGGGGGGACCCCGCGCGTCAATTGCATCTGGCAGAGCCAGTCTTACCCCCCCGGGCAAAGCCTGGTTTTTACCTTCTTTGGCCCGGGAGCTGAGCAGGGCGCCGGGGAGCAGCAGGAGGGCGAAGTAAAGGGGCGCTGGGGCCCAGCCGCTTTCCATGGTTCTGGCCCGGGGCCCCCGGAGAGGTTGAAACGATCCGAGTCTCTCCGGCGGCGGCTGCTCCCGCTGGTGCCTTATCTGCGCCCTCCTGCCATGAACAACTTACTGGGAGTTTGTGGGAAACTTCAGTCCTGTTCATTCATGCCCCGAGCTGACGTCACCCAGGCCACGCCCTGAGGAATGCCTTAAAGAGACAGCGCACCAGCGTGCGCGGCAAAGCTGCCCCAGCACGTGTGACCCAGGCGCTTTGATCTTTAATCATCTCTCATCCCGGTGCCATCCGGTTCACCCCATGGGGGGGGATCCTCCTACCGGGCAGCAAAGCTTCACGCAGGGGCATATGGTAAATCCTTGGGAACAGAGCAAGATGAGAAACGCTGCCCGTCCCGCCTCCTGCTTAGGGACAAGGACACATTTGGGTGTTAAAGTCGAATGTATTTAAGAGATCTCGCACCCATTTGCAGCTGGACTCCTGGTACACACACAGAAATATCCTCCCTGTCCTCCCACTAGCGCCGGACCCTCCCCCACCCCACACCACACACACATACACACAGTTTAGTTCAAAGGAGACAAATAATTAGCAGGAAATGTCCTTCTAATATCCTAATCCTTCAGCAAACGTTCCACACTCCCTCGAAGTAATTCACACTGATACACTGAGATACTGACTTTCTTTTCACCTGCTCAGAAATTTTTATTTTTTAATGTCCTCAGCAGGGTAAGGTTAGTTTTTTTTTAATGCCTGCGGTAGAACTTGCACTAAAGCCTGGATTTCCAAAACTGCCCACTCCGGTACTGAGAGTCAGAGCCCAATCTGTAGACGCGCTCAGCATGCTGGGGGCAGAGCGGTTTTTAAAATCCAGCTCCCGTTCTGGGTGCAGAGCACTCGAAACGCTGGCCCCAAGCGCTTTAGAGAGATCACTCCACGTGCCGCTCTCTGAACGCCATGTGTCATGCGAGCCCTCCAAAGCATCCTGAAAATTCCACTGAAATTCCGTTTGACCCGGTCATCGGCGTCTCACCCCAGTAAACCGGGAGGAGTCACTCCACGGCAGGCAGTGAAGCAAAGCTGGAGTAAAGCCAGAGGGCGAGCAGGCCCTGACTTCTCTGGGGAGGCTGATTTTTGTGTGATTGATTCTGCGCTTGATGCCAGTGGTTCCACAGACACTGGTGTGACTCCACTGACATGATGGCTGAGGAATCATAGAATATCAGGGTTGGAAGGGACCTCAGGAGGTATCTAGTCCAGCCCCCTGCTCAAAGCAGGGCCAATCCCCAAACAGATTTTTGCCCCAGATCCTTAAATAGACCCCTCAAGGATTGAACTCACAACCCTGGGTTTAGCAGGCCTATGCTCAAACCACTGAGCTACTCAAGACATGTCACATAGGGCCTGCCGGGGCTCCCTCTTTGGCTGGCTTCACACAAGGTGCTGGCTGCAGCGGAGTTAGTCCTGTTGTCAGCTTTAAGCCTGGAATTAGTTGTGCAAAGATCCAGGGGGCTGTTCACATGCTTGGCCATGTTCTCGAGCACTGGGACCTGCGGGTGAAGTGAGATCAGACTCTGTTCCCTCACACTAGGACCTATCCTATCAACACCCGGTACTGCAGGATCATTCCCTACTACTGTATGGATTTGGGATTTTCTATCGAGCCAATGTAGCCCCCCGGTCCTGCACTCTGACCAGCTGAGAACAGCCCCCCAGGGGCCCCTTCTGAACAGCTTTTACAAAGGGAAGATTATAGGGAAGCCTTATAAAAATAATCGAAGGTGGTATTTATGCTGCCACCATAAACCCTAATGAAGAAGGAGCTCTCCCATAAAGTCCAAGGAAGGGCCCGAGGTGCTGAATGCCATTCCGAGCCGACAAAGCGCTCGTAAAACTCCAGCCTTAACCTCCTGTTTAGTGTATTGGGAAGTGTAATGTGATGGCAACACCTTTCCGGGAGGCGTGAATTATGATAACGTCCCATGATCCCTTATCACGGGCTAGCCAAGCCTTCGAGTGCCTGCCTTGAGCTCCCGGCTGCTTCAGGGACCGTCACCCCAGTGGGGTTTATTCAAGTGGAAAACATATTATGGCTGGGCCTGATCCTGCCAGCTTGGTTCCTGCAGGGAAGGCCCTGAACCCACCGCTTGCTGCCTTCCTACTGACCTCCCAAGAGGCTGAGTGTGGCAGCCTGCATGCAACAAGCACCAGGATTGGGGCCCATCTGGCTTCCACAGAGTTCCATGCATGCAGGGTTCGCAGGCTGGGCAGCCCAAATCAATCACTGAAGGACGTGACTTCCAGACCTGGAAATTAACCTGTGACTGCAGAGACCACCAGGACTCGCCCTGTTCCCTGCTGTTACCTTGTCCTCCCACCATTTCTGTTTTGTCTCGCTCCTGCACTGCGAGCTCTCCAGGGCAGGGACCGTCTTTGTGTTATTGGTAGCACAACTGGGCCTTGAGCCCTGTCTGAGGGCCCTAGATGCAATATCCTAGTAAGAATTTGAGGGCGAGGATCTAGCTGGAATAACATGTAAAATCCCGGGGGGAAATCAAGGCTTTCATGTTTCATTTGAGGGATCGCCCCAAGGGTTCAATCTGACAAGAAGAAAAGTTTTGAAATGTAGCCGGGAGTGGGGGGCTGCGCTGAGGAATGAGGCTGCCCTGCATTCTGAACCGATCCTGTTTTCAAGCAATACCCACAAATGGCTCAAAAATTTCAGGACTGTGGGGAGGTTCAGATGTCCCATGTTTTCAATGGGAACCAGGCGGTTTCATCTTGCATCACGTAATTGTCTAACGTGAAATTGCAACATTTTTTCAGCAACATTGTGCAGGGGGAAAAATGTTGTGTCCCCTCTTATCTCCTTTCCAAAGCTGACATAGAGCAGCGCGGATTTGGTACAAAACTATGCACTGTGTGGGTTGAATTCTGCCCTTGGTTAGACATGAGATGCTGCTCCATGGACTTCAGTGGCGACCAGACTTGTCCCTGCAAAGTGCTAAGCGAGGATCAATGAGGTTCAGGAACTAGACTTGTAGAGTGTGATTCAGATCAGGACTGAGGTGCGCTGACAGCTCTTGGGAGGAGGAAACTCAGGACTGGACTAGCAGGGGCTGGAGTTCAGGATTGAGGGGCACCAGCAGAGATGTGTGTGGGGACCCCAGGACTGGAATCATAATGGGGCTGCCGAACAGCGCTGAGGTGCAGTCCCAGGGTTGTGGGGCAGCTTGCCGAGCTGCAACAGTCCTGGGGTTCAGAAAGCTCCCAGTCCTCGAGGGAGGGAGTGTCATTTTTTACAGGACCTCGGTGTCATTCAATGGAATTCACCCTGCAGGGCAAGAGATCCTCTGCCGGATGAGTAGGATGGTAAGACACCAGGATAGTACCTGCGGTATCCCTGGCTCCAGGGTTATCGGGCCCAGATGGAGCATGACTCCCTTGCTCCCCCGCTAGTGCTGGGATGGGGTGTAACCAGCGGGCCCGGCTGGCTCTGCTGACATCAGTGGGTGCAGTGGCTCATTGTCCTGTGAGCTGCGTTTGAAGTCCCTGTGCAGAAAGTTCCCGTGTGGTAATTGAGTGCTGCTCTTTCTCTCCCCTCATGCAATCTGCTGTCGGCTCCGGTTGCTTTCAGGGTGACGTCCTGCCCGGATCGGTCACATTTCATGGTAGCCTTTGAAGTCGATTCCTGCAAAATCCTACCCATTAGCCAGCCAGTGTATGTACCTCCCGCCTGCCTGGGGTTTGCCAGCCACACCTTGCTCTCTGGGTTCAGTGCCAGAGGCTCCTCGGCTGTTTGCCGGGTCTCGTGCTATTTTTGGTTTGGAATTCCAGGGTTCATTTCTCTTGCCCAGCTAAGTGAGGAAGGGACCAAGTTAGAGCCAGGTGCCATGGGAGCTTCTCCCCCACACCTCTGCCATTGCCCTGCCAGTGCCCGGCTAGTCGAGCCTGCCTCGTCCTAGCCCTGCCAATGCCTCTCTCTATTTCTGACCGGCAGCGTCCTCCACTTTGCTGGCTCCAACAGCTTATCTGCCGCACCTCAGTGCTTCTCTGCAACATCTCCTGACAGTCCGGTCCTGCCTTCCCACCCGGTACCTTCCCAGGTCCTTACGGCTCTGCCGAGGCCTTTGAGCTTGACCTGCTGCTCCCTGTGCGATTCCCACCCTGGGCTCTGGACCTATGCCGGGGTTGCCCGCGCCAATGATTTTAGTGCAAGTCTTGCAGTATTTGGTGCTTTCCTTAAAACCCCAGCTCCTGCGTTCATGTGACAGCTTTCACTGTAAAAAGACAGCAGAGTGCAGGGAGGAAAGAGTTAAACAGGACCAGGGCCACTGAGTCAGTTACATTTTATTCATTCAGCAAAAGGTTGATTGACAGTGTAACAGCTGAGACAGTATCCAATTATGTCGTTCCATTTCCTCTCAATGGCAGGGGGCGTGGCCACAGAGGGGCGTGGCCAGGCAGGTACTTGGCTCCCACCTGGCAGCTTTGGAGTGTGTTTTCTGAGCCCTGGACGCAGGGAGGGGCTGAGCCCTGGGGGCCCTGGAAACAGCCCCTTTTCACCGGGGTTATGGCTGCACACAAGGGGCCATTCATGGGGACGCCCTCTCCAGCCTTTCACACCCTGAGAGGCCGGTGGGTAAACACACGCCATGGACTCGTGGCCCTGCTAAGTGGCAACTTATCTCGGGGCACTGACGAGCCCATTCTCCCTCCCCTTCCCCTTTCATCCTTCTAGCAACCAGACAATTTTTCCTGCCCTTTCCCAATCAGTTTTCCCAAGGACTCTGGTGCCAGGCCGGGAGCCTGTAGGAAACCTAGTACGTGGGAAAGCCCAGGGCCCACAGGGAGTTCAGCACAAGGGCAGGGGCGAAAGCATCACCCTCAGGCCTTTCATCAAAGGATACCCCACCTCTCCATCCAGATCAACACAGCTGGGAGGTGGCAACATCTGTGAGCTTCTCAGGCAGGACAGCAAACCCCGTGCTTCTGCACTGGACCTAGGGTGGAACAGCAGGGGGAACAGCAGGATGTGCTGATGGTAGGGGGCAAGGAAGGGCTTGACTCTTCAGCCCAGCAGCTCACTTCTGCACTGCTCCCAACAGAAACTGGGCTCAAGTCTCTGTCTCCATGGCTCCCTGAGATGGGCAAAGCGAATCCCTCCTGTCACTCACTCAGCAGCACCCCATCTGGCTGAGCCAAAGCACATCATGTGAGACAATTTTCATCTGCCAGGGCGAGGCAGGTGCCACCAAGGCTGCAAGTGTGGGGCTGAGGTAGGTTCTGTGGGGCTTCCACAGGAAAGTTCTCCTCCCTTCCATAAAGTGCCCTGAGGGCTCCTGGTTTCCCCAAATCTCTGTCAAGACAATTCATTCATTCTCATCATAGAATAGAATATCAGGGATGGAAGGGACCTCAGGAGGTATCTAGTCCAACCCCCTGCTCAAAGCAAGACCAATCCCCAGACAGATTTTTGCCCCAGATCCCTAAGTGGCCCCCTCAAGGACTGAACTCACAGCCCTGGGTTTGGCAGGCCAATGGTCAAACCACTGAGTTATACCATAATCCCTTCCCCCACTTTACCCCAGAGCAGCCAGGAACTGATCGCCGTCGTTTATCCAGACCTTGTCTTAATCTCGCTCCCCATCGCTATTTCTCCCACAGCTGGGCCAGAACCGTGTGCCCTGAGCCAGGAGCCACGAGCAAAAAGACGGCTGATGTCTGGTCAAGAGCCAAGCAACCCACTGGAGACAGCGAAGGACCCAGCCCCCAGAGAAAAGGTCTTAAAAGACTAAACCACAAAGCTGCCAGTTAGCTCCTTTCATTATCCTCTGCGGCTCTTCTTCCAAAAGCTGCACATTAACTGGGCTCAGCGCAGAGGAAATGAGAGTAGGGCAGAGCTCCCAGGCTGGCCAAGCCCCAGGCAGGTGCCCGGCCCATTAGGCCAGCCTTCCTCTGACAGTCTAGGATGATGGTTTCCTCCTTTAGCTCCAGGGTCTCTGCTCCAGGGTAAGGCCCCTCCTTGCTCCCATCCAGCAAAGCAGGGGAGGGGACACTGGGCGACGCTGAGGAAGGACCCCACATGGGAGCAGAGCCATTGGAGATGGGAAAGGCCCAGCGGGCTCCTGAGGCCATCTCCCCCCTCCTAGCACAGCGCCCCCCATCACCGTTACCATGGCGCCCCAGTGCTTCGCCAGCACCATTTTTAATGACCCTCTATGGGGCCTCCATCTCCTCAGAGCCACATGAGACGGACAGAGAAGCCCACTGGGTCCCATGTTGTCCATTACTGGGTCTCGGGGCACACATGCTCCTTAGCATATATTGGTCACTGGCCTGTCTAGCTTAGGGTGACCAGATGTCCCGATTTTATAGGGACAGTCCCAATATTTGGGGCTTCTTTTATATGGGGCTTTTTTTTCCTATTACCCCTCACCCCCTGGTCCTGATTTTTCACACTTACTCTCTGATACCCTGGAAGAACATCTCAGTGTGTGAATACCAGGGGAAGGCTTCCCCTCCGGGCTTTGGGGACCCCCAGAGACCGGGGATCAGAGCAGGGAGAGAGCAAAGAATCACCCCCACACGCAGCAGGATCTTCACCCAACTTTACCAGCCTTGGGCCGGAGTGTCGGAACTCCGGAGCGGAGCCGTTGTTGTTCCGAGGTGCTCTGGCTGGGGAAGCAGCCGGCACGGACTGGGCTGGTAAAGGCAGCTCACGAAGGAGGCCACTGGCTTCGGAAGGTGTTTGGCTCCTCCTGCAACACAGCGAGACCCAGGATGGCCAATGTGCCGTCTACGGGAAGAGACGAGGCCCTGGCAGGCTCTAGGTTCAGGGCCGGAGGCAACTCTTCATCGGGAGGAGAGGGGCTACAATCCGAGTAGCCGAATGGTGTTTTGCCACACTCCAGTTGTCGTAGCCGGGCGTCCCCTGAGAAGGGATCCCAGGCTCTCTCCAGCCGGCCGAGCTCTGCTCTCTGCCCCGCTGGCTCTGGTAGCCAGGCCCGGGCTCAGCGAGCTGGGTCTGCCCTGGCTGCGAATTGATGGGGAATTGTGCATGGCTGCGGGAGGCGCCATTTCCCGAAGGCTGCGGAGCCACATGGGGACTTTTGAACCTCTCTCGCTCTCTAGAGAGACCCGGGATAGGTCCAGCCAGCTGTCACTCCTCAGGGGCTGACTTCCAGAGCCTCCCGATTGGCTCTTCTCTGCTCTCCTGCACAAGGGCCTCGTGCTCCTCCCAGAAGAGCCCAGCTCCTGGTGCCCGGCAGACTCCTTGGCTGTCCTTTCGCAGCCTCACACCCCAGGCCCATCCACCCCGGGGTGGGGTCAAAGGGCTTCCACCCTCTTGGCAGCCTTTTCCGCGCCAGAGTCGCTGGGGGCGAGGCACCATTGTGTCCCAGCGGCATTGGCTGCCCCTTTCTCCCCACAGCCACGTTCCAGACTGATCTACTAGGACTATCGGGCGCAAGCAAGAGGCCAGTTCAATGCGTCAGCTGGCCAGGGAGCACCGGCTGCAAGCCGCAAAGCCCACTACGGCGCAGCAGCTGTGCGGCCGCAGCCCTGTTGGGTGGACACGTCCTACGTCGCCGGACGGGGTTTTTCCGTCAGTGTGGTTAGTCCGTCTCGCCGAGAGGCTTAGCAAAGTCGATGGAAGACTCCTTCCAATCGCAGCCATACCAGGGGTCACGTCGACCTAACCCCAGTGCTCAAGGTTGAAATTTTTTCACAGTTCTGAGTGACGTCGGTGCAGACCAGCCCATAGGCTCCTAACTTCTAGTTAGGGCCTAACTTCCCTGGAAAGCTGAGTACGGTTCCCAGAGCTGGATCGGAGCTCGAAAGTGCGTCTCTGCCACCAACAGACGCTGGTCCAGTAAAAGATACTCCCTTGCCCGCCCTGTCTCCCTCATCTCCTGGGACGAACACAGCTCCAACCGTGCTGCACTGAAATCCACGGGGGTTAGGAGCGTCAGTAGAAGTTAGGTGGCTTCGTGCATTCCACCCACGGTGTGTGGGGGCTTACGTCTGCAACCCGACACCAACCTCCCTGAGGGGAGCCCCAAACCAAAGCGTCTGTTTTCAAGGTGCACAGAGGAAATCACTGTAGTCATTTATGCAACCCCTGCATTCTGCAGGAGGGAGGGGTGCCCCCTCCATCTACGCCCATGGGCGCCCAGCATGCAACGTGGCCGGCTGCTCCGTGCAAGATGGAACGTGGCACGTTGGAATCGGTAGTCTTGTGGGCCACACCTCTATTAAAGGTGGGTACAATTGGGTCCGTAAGGTGCCAGCAAGGTGGGGCACCCATGCCTACCCCGAGTCGGTCCTTCTCTGCCCATCCCCGTCTGCAGTCCGAGGGCCAGCCTGGCCTCCTCCTTGCAACCATCCGGCCTGCTAAATCGCCTCCCTGCGCCCCCAGCTTCCTGCATCCGCCTTGTAAACCAGGTGCTTCTCCTCACAGCCCCTGCCATGGGCGGCCTGCGGTTTATGGGCCTCGGCTCATTCAAAGGGAGAAAACCCCAGCCCCCCTCGTAAAGCTGTTACCAGGGAGAGGAGGAGGAAGCTGTATGTGTATCGCTGGGGGAGGAGGGCGCAAACAGTCTGAATAGTGCTCTGGTGTCACACAGGGCTGCTTCCTCTGTCGTTAAATCTCCATAAAACCTTGGATGTGCTGGCGGGCGGGCGGAGGGGGGTCACTATCCACCATCCTGCCACCCCACCCCCCCACCGCCAGCCATCCACACCCCCTCCCCGGGGCAACACAGAGCAGGGGCTCCCCACTGGGCCGACTCAGACAGGTCAGGCCAGCCCCCTACCCCAGCCCAGGCTTCCCTAGGACCTCCGAGGCCGCGTGGCTCGTCTTGAAGCCGCACAAACCCCGGTAGGGGTCAATGCTCGGGAAGAGGTTAAAGCGAAGCTAAAATCAGCCCTTCTGGAACTGAAATGTGAGAGCCCACAAAGGGGCCGGCAGAGGCTTCGCTAAACCAGTTTAGACACCGATTTAAGCCGAACCGGTTTCAGGCTGTGTGTGTGGACAAGGCCTATGCTTTAGATACACCGAGATGAGGCCAGGCTGCCAAATCAGGAGCCAGCTTCCAGCTGCGCTGTAGTTTTGGGGTGTTTGGATTCAGTAACAGACGTCCCAGCGGGATTGAGGCGGCTGGTACCATCTGGTTCTGGATGCAGGTGGCGAGCGCCAGGCGTCTGGTTCTGGATGCAGGTGGCGAGCGCCAGGCGTCTGGCTCCGGATGAGTTCACCTCTTCCCCCAGTGTCAGATCCACTGTGATTCTGGTTCTGCACACCAGAGAATCATAGAATATCAGGGTCGGAAGGGACCTCAGGAGGTCATCTAGTCCAACCCCCTGCTCAAAGCAGGACCAAGCCCCAACTAAATCATCCCAGCCAGGGCTTTGTCAAGCCTGACCTTAAAAACCTCTAAGGAAGGAGATTCCACCACCTCCCTAGGTAACGCATTCCAGTGCTTCACCACCCTCCTCGTGAAATATTGTTTCCTAATATCCAACCTAGACCTCCCCCACTGCCACTTGAGACCATTACTCCTTGTTCTGCCATCTGCTACCACTGGGAGTGTTGGGTGCCAGCCCCCTTAGCAAAGCAGCCACGACCCTGGAGCGCAGCCAGTGGCTTATGCCAGCTTGCCAAGGGGGAAGCCCTGACGCCACGGCCAATGGGCACAGTCCATCCTCAGGAATTTAGCAAACGATCCACAAGGAAATGGAGGGTCTGTCTGATCCCACCGCCTTTGTTACAAATGTCAGTGGACAGGCCTGAGCCCTAGGGAGGGGGGCAAAGACCCTCCTGGAGCTGGGAAGCTGCAGGATGTTCAGCGGCGGGAACAGAGGTCAGAGGGGAGGTGCAGCAGCCAGGTGGGCCTGGGAAGGCGTTTCTATCTCCGGCAGCCAGCGGGTCCCAATTCCTAGGGGAGCCTGAAGGAGGCTGCTGTAGTTTCCTGGTCACATCGGGCCGATTTCACCCCTGAGGCAGCTCCCTGGGAGTTACTGGAGTCCTAGCAAGGAAGGATTGTCTCCCACTCACTTCATCCAGAAATCAGTCCCCAGGAGCCTGTGGCTATTCTGCGGCTCCTTCCGGCCAATGATCTCAGAGCACTTTACACGACCCCCGGGAGGCAGGGCAGCACTGTTATCCTTGCCTAACGGATGGGGAAACTGAGGCACGGCGCACTTGCCCAAGCTCACCCAAGAAGACAGTGGCAGAAAATTCTCCAGGGCAGGGCCTGTCTCCTTTGTTACTTGTCTATACAGTGCTTAGCAGAACGGGGCCCAGAGCCACGAATGGGATTCCCGAGCGCTACCACAATACAAACAAATCACCGTCAGAGCCAGGGCTCTGTGCTGTCAGGCTGCGTCTTAGCCACACCGCGGCTCTTCCTCCCGTAACTCACTCGTTTCCCCTCTTGGACCCAAATTTCCCTCTGTCCCGCGCCAGCCCACTGCTCCCTCACGAGCTGCCTCCCAAACGCTGACTCAGGGAAACGCGGTACCCAGACGGTTACTGCTGCTCGGTGGAAAGTGTGCCCTGCCCCGCCCCCCTTTCTGTGTCCCACCGAGGCGGGAGGGGGGCAGCGGGAAGCTGGGCTGGAGCCAGGAGGAGCCGACACAAACGAAACATTTCCTGCGATTTGGAAAAAAGCTGCGGTTAGCGTCATTTTCCATGTTCGCTGCAGCGGCCGTGCGCCCCAGCCAGGAACCGAGGCCCCAGGACAGATTAACGGCTCCATCATGGCAGCGGCTGAGGTCAGGGGCCCATCGCGCAAGGCGCTGAGCAGGCACATATTTAACGCCCTGTGACTCGAGAGTAACACACGCTCTGGTCAGGCATCAGCATCCCTCAGCAGTGCCACTCGGCCCCACCACCAGGCAGCTGCCCAGCTCTGGGTGTCGGGCAGAGCGTCAGGTTACCCCAACCACCCGGCTCTGGGTGTCGGGCAGAGCGTGAGGTTACCCCAACCACCCAGCTCTGGGTGTCGGGCAGAGCATGAGGTTACCCCCAGCCGCCCAGCTCTGGGTGTCGGGCAGAGCGTGAGGTTACCCCAACCACCCAGCTCTGGGTGTCGGGCAGAGCGTGAGGTTACCCCAACCACCCGGCTCTGGGTGTCGGGCAGAGCGTGAGGTTACCCCAACCACCCAGCTCTGGGTGTCGGGCAGAGCGTCAGGTTACCCCAACCACCTGGCTCTGGGTGTCGGGCAGAGCGTGAGGTTACCCCAACCACCCGGCTCTGGGTGTCGGGCAGAGCGTGAGGTTACCCCCAGCCGCCCAGCTCTGGGTGTCGGGCAGAGCGTGAGGTTACCCCAACCACCCAGGTCTGGGTGTCGGGCAGAGCGTGAGGTTACCCCAACCACCCGGCTCTGGGTGTCGGGCAGAGCGTGAGGTTACCCCAACCACCCAGCTCTGGGTGTCGGGCAGAGCGTCAGGTTACCCCAACCACCTGGCTCTGGGTGTCGGGCAGAGCGTGAGGTTACCCCAACCACCCGGCTCTGGGTGTCGGGCAGAGCGTGAGGTTACCCCCAGCCACCCGGCTCTGGGGTGTCGGGCAGAGCGTGAGGTTACCCCAACCACCCAGCTCTGGGTGTCGGGCAGAGCGTCAGGTTACCCCCAGCCACCCGGCTCTGGGGTGTCGGGCAGAGCGTGAGGTTACTCCAACCACCCAGCTCTGGGTGTAGGGCAGAGCGTGAGGTTACCCCAACCACCCAGCTCTGGGGTGTCGGGCAGAGTGTCAGGTTACCCCCAGCTCTCAGGCTCTGGGGTGTCGGGCAGAGCGTGAGGTTACCCCCAGCCGGGAAATGAACTCATCTGCCTTTCTGCTAACTCGAGGTGTCTGCAAACGATGCTGCACGGCCACACCAGCTCCCACGAGTGACAGATGATGGGCTGCCAGCCCTTGCCCACAAGCCTCCAGGGCGCCCGGTCTTCTCATCTACCAGTCTTCTGTGCGAGACAGTCGCTGCCCAAAAGAACTTAAGCTAAGCTGGCATAATAGACAAAGGGTGGGAGGGGAAACTGAGGCACGGGGCAGTGATGTGACTTGCCCAAGGTCACACAGCAGGCCAGGAATACAATGTGGTCTCTCAGGTCTTAGGCCAGGGCCCTCTCCACGGGGCTGGGCTGCCTCTCAGAAAACCCTGCTCTTTGGGACGGGCTCCCTCCTGTGCTCTCCAGCCCAGTGCTATTCACACAAGATGCAGAGACGCCTCTGAAAAGCACTGAACCCCAAGCTCCGGAGGCTGGCCCGTCGCTGGTCCCACCTTGTGCACGGCCAAGAAGGAGCAGTTCGTGTCAATCTCTGCATTGGTTCAATGAGGGGCGTCATCCTCAGGGTTCGTGATTGCACAGGTGCAGAACACAGGTGAGATGCAGCCACCTCTGGGGCGAGCAGCAATCTCGCCCGCAGCATCATGGAGAGGGGAGGAGGGAAGGGAGATGTTGTCCCAGGCGATCGGGGCAGACCCCGGCACACACACCTGCAGGCACTTACACAAGTCTGCTGGGGAGAGCCCAGAGCCGGGGGAGGAGTTTCTGCTGCTAGAGCCCACCCTGCTCTTGGCGCGTCTCCCTGCAGCAGCAAGCCGGCCACTCTCCCAGGCACCCCCCCTCCACCCCTGGGGTCGCTCCTGGGGAGGCCCAAGAGAGGCGGGCAGGTTCTGTGGGGTGAAAGCTGGGGCAGCGGGCTCAGGGCCAGGTTGGGCTCCCAGTTACCCCGGTGTAAAGCAGAGACACCCCACTGAGCCCACCCAGTAACTGAGCCCAAAGCCTGGCCCCACGCCTGCGTGCCGGGGCGCCTGCCCCCAGGCCCAGCGGGCAGCCGGAGGCACATCCAGGGTGCAGGTCTCTGCCGCTCCCTCGGGGACGCCAGCCCAGCAGCAGGACGGGGGGGGGGAGGGGGGGTGCTGGAATGCGGATCCGGCCCAGCCGGCGTTTCCTGCCCCCGGAGCTGCAGAAGCCCTTCCTTCCTGCCCCGAAGGCCGGCCGGGGGCGGGGCGGCACTTGGCCGTGGGAGTTTCTGCCATTCCTGCGGCTTCCGGACGCTGCTCCTGGCGCTTGGCTAAAGCCGAACGGGCTGCAGCCAAACAGCCGACGGAACGGCTGCTCCCGCCCTGTGCTACCCCAGCATCGTCCATCCCTGATCCCAGCACTTTGACGCCTCGCCCTCCTTCCCGCTGGCCCCGGTGTCCTGCTGGGGACACTGGGGCCCAGAGATCACGCTGCACGGGAGGGGAAGCACCAGCGTCCAGATCCCCTCTCCCCTCCTCTGGCAACCAGGCGGCACGCCTTCCCGGAGCGAGGACGAGAGCCCAGCCTCATGCTAATCCCGTACTCTAGCCACTAGGCCACACTCCCTCCCAGAGCTGAGAACAGAACCCAGGCGTCTTAGCTCCCAGTCCTCTGCCCACCAGACCTCAGCCCCCTTTATCTATTAACCCTCTGTTCGCGACAGGGGCCAACAGGAACCAGGCCTTCCCTTCCCCAGTGGCAGCACCGCAGGGCAGGCGGGGTGCGAGGCTGGGTGCCCCGGTCCTTTAAATGTGAGCAAGGAGCCAGCCCGCCAGGGGAGAGCGGAGGCAGAAGCTCTGCAGTGAAGCTTTGGGGATAAGGCTGCTTCCCTCCTGCGACCAGAGTTCCTTGTTCAGTGGCAGAAGAAAGCGGCTCTCGCGAGGTTCTTGGCCATCGGCCCACAGGAAGGTCACTCACCTGCCCACTGCCACGGAGCCGCCGCCCCAAAATGGCCGTGCCAAGGAGACAGGACCTTCCCAGCTGCCTACATGCCTGGTCCTGAACCCGGGGCACTAAGGTGCTGGCCCAGCCCGGCCCTTGTGCCTGCCCCGGACGATGCCTGCAGCCGGAGAGCCCCTTTCACAGGCCTGGCAGGCTGCCCGCCAGCTGACACTGGCATCCATTGTCGGGCAGGGCGTGCCTGACTCGGGGTGGGCAGGATGAAAGAGGAGGCAGGTGCATACAGAGGAGCCCAAACCTTTTCTCCCCTGGAGCTGTGCCTGTGCCAGGAAGCTGCTCGGGAATTACCGAGGGCTGGCACCTGGCAGGAGCCCTCCCACGCTTTGGAAGCACAGGACAGCTGTAGAGCGGGTTTGGGTAGAGACCAGGCGGCAGCTTCTGGGCACGCAGGCTGCTGGGGGCGACCTGGCAAATCCTGCCATGGTTGCCATTTCCCCCCCTTTCCTGGCAGTGCCAGAGCAGGCTCCCTGCCCAGCCCCACACAATCGATGCAGCCTCCCATCCACGCCACGTGGTCCATCGCACAGGGGCGGGTCCTATCCCCGACTCACGCCCTGCCCGGGGCGAGTCGCTGCCCTGCCATGTGCCTCAGTTTCCCCATCTGCAAAATGGGGGTGAGGATGCCCCTGAGATCGAAGACAGAGAGTTATTCGTATGCTCTTATGGTCTGGCCTGGAGATGGGTGGGGAGCCCAAACGCCTAGGGCTGGGTCACCTGAGGACTCCCCGCTCCCAGCCCCGCAGGGCTCGTGATGTGCTGGGAAGATGAGGTGCAAGAATGTTCCTCGACGCCCTGGGGCCACTCCACCCTCACCCCTGTGCTCGGCTTTATCGACAGCAGCACCCCCCCCCAGCACCTTCGCTTGCACCCACATCTCCCGTTGGGGCCGAACAGAGCCAGCTTGTGGGGAGCCTGGGGAGCCAGAGGGGCAGGAGCCCTGGAGGCTTTTGGCTTCAGAGGTCCAGTGCATCTCACGACACAGATACTGATCCCCTGCTGCCAGAAGAGAGATTTACACTGGGGCCCAGTGGGTGCTGTCCCGGCCGTGGTAGCATCTGGCACTCCCCTTGCATGGCTGTCAGAGAGGGCACAAGGTGCCAGGCAGGTCACCACCGCTCTTAGGAGGCAAAGCGCCCCATTTCCCTGTCAGGTGCCGCTGATTTACAGCTGGCTTCACCGATGCAGGGGGATTCTCTGGCATAGTGACTCCATCCGGCTCCTGGCTCCTGGGCAGGGCCGCCTGGGGGGATGGGGGGAAAGTGGGGGAATTTGCCCTGGGCCCCACAGGGGCCCCCATGAGAGTTTTTTGGGGCCCCTGAAGCGGGGTCCTTCACTCGCTCTGGGGGGCTCGGAAAACTCTCGCAGGGCCCGGGCCCCAGAGCTTCTTCTGCTCCGGGTCTTTGGCAGCGGGGGGTCTTTCTGCCCCGGTGGAAGGACTCCCCGCCACCGAATTACCACCGAAGTGGGACCCGCCGCTGAAGTGCTGGGTCTTTGGCAGTAATTCGGCAGCGGGGGGCCCCCACCGCAGGTCTTCAGGGCACTTCGGTTGCGGCTCCCGGAGCGGAAGGACCCCCCACCGCTGAATTACTGCCGAAGCGTGGGCCCCCCGCCACCGAAGACCCCAGGCCCCCTGAGTCCTCTGGGCGGCCCTGCTCCTGGGATGTGGCCGGGGGGAAGGAGCTGTGGCTGGGCGTGTCCCCCTGCACCTTGGCTACCTCTGGCTGGTAGCACAGCCGTTGCAGGCCAGCCAGCCAGTGTAGCTAACAGCAGCCTCTGGGCTGCTCCACATAACGCTGGGGGCACTGGCCAGCCCCGGCTGGCCGAATGTCCATGTGGGAAGCACAAAGGAGGTTTAAGGTCTACGTTGCACTCTCCTCCTGAGAGATTCACTGAGCAGCCTGGTTGCAGCCCAGGAGCAGGGCCCCTGGTTATGGGCTGCAGCTTGGATCCCATAAGTGTGGGGAGATTGGTTTGTAGCAAGGCAGAGGCGTGGGGCTGCAGGAGAGTCTCTGGGCTGCAGCAGGTGTTTCGACAGGGCGCTGACCTTGCCTCGGGCCATGCAGCCTGTATCCAGCTGGCCTCGCTGCGTGGGGGTGTCGGGGGTTCCCATCAGCTGGCACCTCCCCGGGCAGCCGTCAGGAACGGGGACCAGCCTGGAGCTGGACAGCCCGGACCGTTGGTGTCAGGCTCCAGCCCAGACGAGCTCCGGATCCACAAGCCAAAGGGCCCAGCGCGTCGGGGCAGCAGGGTTCTTGGGCCCAATGTTGCAGGAGTTCCCTTGGCCAGTTACCCACCAGAGCAAGGACCCGCTCTCTGCCAGGCTGCTCCAGGGTCTGCACGCTCACGTGCCCAGCGAGCAGAGAGGCTCCCGAATTGGGGCACTGTGCCTTTAAGTCTGGAACAGTTTAGCGAGCGGCTCCGCTCTGTCTGGACAAGCGGAAGTGAGCAGCTGGCTCCCCGGATGGGGCAGGTGCTCGCCCACGGTCAGCGTCTGGCTCCTCCTGGTATGTGAACCTCCGCCGACAGGAGGCTGGGAAAGGCCATTGCCGCTGGCAGGTTCCCCCAGCGCCAGGATAAGCAGCAAAGGGAGACGCAGGGCTCCAGCCACGAAATCCGGATTTGGGCCCATATGGGGATCCGGATCCCTTGGGGGCTGGGAATGTTCAGGGCCAAGGTTTGGCTCCAGCCTTCAATCAGCTTTCCGGTATGCAAAGGACCTGATTTTGCTCCACACAGGTGCAAATCAGGAGTCACCCCACTGGAGTGAAGGGGGTAAATCCAGGGGAAATGGGAGGAGAATCTGGCCCATTGGATCTGCTCTGAGTCCCAACTGGGCTTCCCTGCCGGCAGGAACAAGGGCCCAGTTCATCCTCGCCGTGTGTCTTGGGTCTGCCCCGGCACAATGTCTTCCACCAGTGCAAGAGGCATGAAAAGCGCTGCCGTTCTGAGCTCACACGTCCCGTGTGCTTCGCAGGGCAACGGCCGCATTGCCGGCTCTTGCAATGTCAGCACCAGTCTCACGGCATTTGGTGGGTTTCCATCAAGCCCCAGCTCCCGGAGTCACGGGATGAGGCGAGAATCTCAGCCTCCATTGGGTAAAAAAGCAGGTTTCCAGCCCTCGTGCTTGGGGCGAAGAGCTTGAAAATGGGACCTGAGTGGGATTTAAAGGCTCCAAAGCCAGAAAAAACCCCCCTCACAATTATTTTAAAACCTCTCGAACTTTGGGGCCTGACGCGTGAGTTCCGCAATGCTGCCGCCATGGCTCCGAGCTCCGCGTGGCTGCTGGGCCAAACGACGCTCCCAGTGCTTTAAGGGGGCTGACCAAAGCGGGCCCGATCCCAGGCTGGAGCGAACTCCCCCAGGGCCGCGGGACTGGCGCAAACTTCCCCGCCCAATGCTCGGAGCAGTATTTCACTTCCTTCCCTAATGTACACACAGAACAAAGTGTAGAGTAAACCCTAAAACCCTCCCGAACCCAACCGCTCCTCAGCGCACACGTCCCCCCGGGGGGCGACCAAACCCCAAACCGACAGCGGGTTCGGGGGGCCTGGGGCAAAGCAATTTCGGGGGCCCCTTCCATAAGGAAAAGTTGCAATACTATAGAATACGATATTCTCATGGGGGCCCCTACAGGGCCCGGGGCCTGGGGCAAATTGCCTCACTTGCCCTCCCCCTCCCCCGGGCGGCCCTGGTGACCGATGTCAACCGTGTCGCTTAACGTCTGATGGGGAGGCGCCCAGATGCTGCGGTGATGGGCGTGCGACAAGGCCCCGTAGCGCTTGCTCTCAGCCTGGCCCATGGGCAGTGCCAGGGGCTCCTCTCATGGCCCAGAAGAACCTGCCAGTCGTCAATGGGCGCAGCCCAGCCCAGGGGCTCTAAGCGCTTCCCTGACTCCCCCAAATCCTGTCTGTGCCCCCACGAGTGGCACCTTCTGACCCTTCCCTGGCTGGAATTCAGCCCTGATCCGATTTGCAGCCAAGAGCCGGGAGGGCAAAGGGATCGGGTGGGAGGAGGACTCAGGCCTAGCCAATGTGAAACCCCACAGCCCGGGAGGGGCCCGGAGAGGGAGAATGGGGCCGGGGGGAGCTTTCCCCAGCGGTTCCTGTGTGAGCTGTGGTGGGGGAGGAAGCTGCTGACTCTGAGCAGCACAATACACAATAGCCCGGGGGCAGGAGCAGAGCTGCCGCTCGCCAGCTGTCACCCAGGGAGCGAAACAGGTGCTTCCTTCTGGCCGCCTGGATTCCCCGGGCAGGATCCGAGAGGCAGGCTGGTCCCAGGCACATCTGGGCAGGCTGCATCATGCCGTAGGTCCCTCAGCCAGGGCTTCGCGGCTCCTAGCCCACCACTGCCAGTGCCCACGGGAGGGGAGTTCAGAGAGAGCCAAAGCGTGAAACGGGGCTCCCTGGAAATTCCCAGGGTGTCAGGATCTGGGAATCTGGGCCAGCCCCGCTCTGCCTGCGACCACAGATTTGGGGGCGGAGGAGCGATGCTGGAGG
Organism: Mauremys mutica; assembly: GCF_020497125.1. Lineage (NCBI taxonomy): Eukaryota > Metazoa > Chordata > Testudines > Geoemydidae > Mauremys > Mauremys mutica. The sequence goes on along the minus strand of NW_025423028.1, from coordinate 33,202 downwards.
AGGACAGAGGCCCCAGAGAGATCCCAAGTTGGAGAGCAGGTCAGGGAGCATTAAGAAACAGTCTCTGGGGACTACCCAGAGTACCCAGAAGCCACCTCCTACAGGACAGGCCCAACAAAGAAAATAACAGAACGTCACTGGCCATCACCTTCAGCCCCCAACTAAAACCTCTCCAGCACATCATCAAAGATCTACAACCTGTCCTGAAAGATGATCCCTCACTCTCCCAGATCTTGGGAGACAGGCCAGTCCTTGCTTACAGACAGCCCCCCAACCTGAAGCAAATACTCACCAGCAACCGCACACCACACAACATAAACACTAACCCAGGAACCTATCCTTGCAACAAAGCCCGGTGCCAGCTCTATCCACATATTTATTCAAGTGACACCATCATAGGACCTAATCACATCAGCCACACCGTCAGGGGCTCATACACCTGCACATCTACCAACGTGATCTATGCCATCATGTGCCAGCAATGCCCCTCTGCCATGTACATTGGCCAAGCCGGACAGTCTCTACACAAAAGAATAAATGGACACAAATCTCACATCAGGAATCATAACATTAAAAAACCAGTGGGAGAACACTTCAACCTCTCTAACCACTCAGTGACAGAGTTAAAGGTGGCAATTTTGCAACAAAAAAACTTCAAAAACAGACTCCAAAAAGAGACTGCTGAACTCGAATTAATATGCAAATTAGATACAATTAACTTAGGTTTAAACAGAGACTGGGAATGGTTGGGTCATTACACTAATTTAATCTATTTCCCCATGTTAAGTTCTCCTCACACCTTCTATGGGTCATCTCGATTATCACTTCAAAGGTTTTTTTTCTCCTGCTGATGATAGCTCATCTCAATTGATTGGCCTCTTCCAGTTGGCATGGCTACTTCCACCTTCTCATGTTCTCTGTATGTCTGTGTGTTCCAGTCTCTGCAGCCGATGAAGTGGGCTGTCACCCACGAAAGCTCATGCTGAAATAAATGTGTTAGTCTCTAAGGTGCCACAAGTCCTTCTGTTCTTTTTGCAGATACAGACTAACACGGCTGCTGCTCTGAAACCCGTCTCTGGGGACAGCCACCTGCCATGGGGTCGCCCGTGACCAGGGTTAGAGCCACGGTGGAAACGGGCAAGGACCTCCAGGGGCCTGGAGCCAGGCTGAGCAGCACGTCGCTCACCCGCTGCGTTACTGCGTGTGCTCGGCAGCCCAGCGGGGTGACCGACGGGGCAGGGCCCCGAGAATCGCACAGGAGGATTAGAGGAGCTTACAGCCCCGGCAGCCAAGCTTTGAACCGCCGGGATCATTCCAGCAAAGAGCCCCGGGGAAGGGCCGGCGGAGTTAGCGAGGCAGAGAAGTGCCAGAGCAAAGGGGCTGCAGGGACCCCTCCAGCTTTGCAGAGGGGTTGGGGGGGGGGCCACAAACAGAAAATCAGCCCCCCCTTGGGCTTTGTCATGGTGACTCATTCTGCCCCCCCCCCCAATTCAGCACTGGGGAAAGTGGAGCACTGGGGCCAGTTCTGTCTGTTGAGGGGGGTGCGCAGCTCCCATGGACTGGAGGCTCTGAGCACCTCACACCCCATAATGGAGCTCGCTCGGACACCCCTGTGCAGCCGGGCCGGGCTGTTAGCCCCACTGCACCGATGGGGAGCTGGGCCCCCGAGAGGGGGGGGCACTTGCCCAAAGCCACAGTGGGGGGCTGTGGGAGCGCTGGGAACTGACCCCTGACCCCTCCTTTCTCTCCTCCGCAGCCTGCAGCCCCCCCCCACAGCACCAGTCCAGTCCTGCCCCCACCCCCCCAAGCTCGCTGATGTCCCCCAGGCTTGATTTTCTACCCGGCAACTAGTGAAGGACACTGACCCCTGCTTCACCAGCCCCATTGCACTGAGCCATTGCTTGACACCCCCCAGCCCCGCCTCACCGGTGGTTTGGCTGGTGGCTTTCTGGAGTAAATTAAAGCCCCTGAGAGGCAGATTCTGATCTCGGTTACGCTGACATAATCCTGGGGTAACTGCACCGGCACCAGCCCTGGCACCAGCGAGGGCACAAGCGGATCTCCAGGCGTCAGTGTGAGCTCCAGGCTGGTGACAATGGCGCAGGCCGTGGCGTGAGAGTGGAGCAATTGCTCCTGCAGGGGACTCTGGGGCTCTCGGGCAGGAGAGCAGCTCCCCGGAATCTGCCTGATGGGGGGGCCCCCTTCCCCATGGACCGATCAGCTGCGATGAGGCGAGAGGGGGTAAGTTACACAGCAGGGGCCTGAGTCACCCTGGGGCAGGACAGCTGGGAGGCAGCCGCGTGGTGTGGGAAGCCCTGACGGTTACCTTAGCTTGGCACCTAATGCCACAGACGCGGGGAGCCCGGGCTGCTCTGCCCTGCCTGCACCCCACAATCTGCCCCTGCTGCTGCCCTCCAGGCTGGGGGTTTACACTGGCCCATGTGGCAGTTGAGCCACCCATGTGGGGGCGGGTTGATGAGAAGAGGGGAGCGTTGACATGACGGGGATCTGGCAGGTGGGGGGCAGCAAAGGGAGGGGGACAGGCACTGGGGGCTGTCAGGGTGGTGTACCGGGGTGCACATTAATCCAGAAGCCTCAATCCCTCCCCCTTCCTGTTCCCCTCTGCACGCGCATTACAATCCTTTTACACCAGCTACCAGATTTGTGCCACTTACACTCTGCTGCTGCTACCCCCGCCCACACCGTGGGTACTGGCCCCTCCTATCACCTTCCCGCTGGGACGCTCCCCTCCGGCCCCACCACTGGAATGGGGGCTTCACGGAAGCCTTGGGGGAGACCTGAGCCTGGCACAGCTACACCCCCCTGACCTGGGGCCCCCTCCTGATGCACCGTCCAGAGGAGAGGGGCCTGGGAACCCAGGAACCCTGGGCCCGGAGGGAGCAGCTGGGAGGGGAACAATAAAGATAAAGGAAATATGAAGAGGGAGGGAAGCCGCTGACGGGAAGATCAAAGCTGGGGGAAGATAAAAGAAACGGGAGCAGGGCCCTGATCGAAAGCAAATCCGTGTCCCGGCGGCAGGAGGGCGGGGTGGGGGAGCGGCAGGGATGGGGGGGGAAGGTGCCATAGGCCAGAACACAAGGCGAGTGAGGAATTTCCCTGCCAGCCCGTGACGCCACTGCTGCCTGCACCCAGGGCTCCAGGGGGCTGTGGGAGCTGTTCCCCTCACGTGCCTGGTTCATCGCTGTGCCATGGCCCCTCTGCGCCAGCCAGGGGGGGGCCAGGGGGCCATGGCCCAGGGCATGCCTGAGCACAGAGCCAGCGCTGCTCTCTGGATGCCACCTCCCTGGCCCAGGGCCGTTCTAGGGCAGGGCAGGGCAGGGGCAGGGCTGGAGGCAGAGTGGGGTGGATCACAGGTAGGCTCAGAGCTGGCCAGTGTGGGTGAGTCTGCACCCACGCAGCGCCCCATAGGGATCATTGCAGCAGGGCTCACCATAGGGCAGCCCCTCGGCGGGGCTTGGCCTGTGCCAGGGGCTCCCACAGCGCCTGGGCAGGGGAGGCAGCCGGCTTCCTCTCTGCCCTCGGGCTCCACTGGGCTCCCGTGGGTGCGGCGATGGGGGCAGCTCTGATGCCACGGCCAAGTGGGGTCCCAGTGGTGTAAACGCAGAGCCGCTGCCCTGATTTCAGCCCCGCTGCTCCGGATTTACCCCCCTGCGGGCCAAGAGCCCAGCCTCGCTCCTTATATGGCCTGAAATTCCTCCCCAGCCCCAGCTGAGCCCTCAGGATTTCCTGCAGGTGACAGAGCGGCTCCTCCTGCTGACTCACTCACGCCTGCCACACTGCACCGGGCCACACTCGGCTTAGTAACACGGCCGCCTGCCCACCCCAGAGGAGCCGCGGCAGGGCGCCCCCGGGAGAAACGCAGCCGGCATCCCTGGAGGGCGATCGCAGCGCAGAGTTGGGAGGGGAAAACCCGGGGAGGGGAATGAGAGACCCCAGAGACCGGCCCTGCCAGCACGGCTCTGGGACAGCCCCCCTCGCAGCACAGCCTCTGCTCAGTGCACCGTGCCCGAGGGAGGCCAGCCCTGCTGCCCCGAGGGGCTGCCGTGTAGGGGCAGTGCCAGCACCCCATGCCTCTCTCTCCGGTGGGGGAAGCGGGGAGCTGGCTTGCCCTGTTAGTCCCGCCAGCCTGGTATCTGCCTCCAACACCCGAAACCTTCCCTCGCTGTTAGAGATGGGCCAGAGCCCCAGATCCAAACACTGGGGGGGGGTGAACCCCACAGCTGGGGCCCCTCTCTGCCCATCATGCACTGAGGCAGTTCACCCCGCTCTCTGCCTGGCACTGCCCTGCCCCGTTCCCCAGCATGCCTGGCAATGACTCAGCAGAGCCCAGCTCCACTCATCACACTTCAGGAATCTCAGTGAGTAACGGGAAAGGTTCTCTCGCCGCTCGTCTTTAACCCCTTGCTGCCTGCACGCCTCACCCTTCAGACACCCTGGCCCCGTCTCTGCTGTTTCTCCGCACGCGTTGGCACGGACGGGGCTGTCGGCACAGGCTGGGGAAGGTGCCGCAGGATCCGGGGACGCTCTGGCTGGGCCGGGGGGGATGTTTTCCCCTTCGGGGCCTGGGGATCCAGGCATATCACGGGAGGTACATGCCGCCGGTGCCCCTGCTCGGCCCCTCGGCTGAATCCAGGGTGTGGAGCAAAGGGGAAGAGGTGTCACTTCTTTAAAGGGGCGGCAGCTGCAGCCCAGCGGGCAGGAGGAGATGTGCCACTGCAAGAGAAAGGGAGAAGAGGGGAAGCCGAGCAATGGGGGGTCTCTGGTCACTTAGCAATATTGCAATCAGCTGCGTGTGCACCGCTGCCCTCTGCTGCACGGGATCAGAACTGCTCCACTGCCTGTCCTAGCCTTCTACTGCTAACCGCTCATGGGGAGTCTCCTTTAGCTCAAGAGGCAGGGGTGGGCGCTGTTGGGACTGAGTTCTAGCCGTGATAGCTGGGGGGGGGGTCCTAGGAGGCCCCAAGAGCAGAGTGCGGCCCCTTTGCACAGGGGCCTGGAGCTCCACAGGCGACACTGCTAGACCTGCAGCCAGCGGGAGCCGTGCGAGGACGTCGCCGTGAGGAACCGAGCGTTGCGCCATGGGGCATTGCCGTGCCATGGGGGGGGGCTGGTTTTGTTTGGCCGGGCTGCACCCACCTCTGCGGGGCCCTTTGCAGGGAGAGCAGAGCCCCAGGGCTTTGTGCCACCTGGGGCGGCCGAGGGCTGAGCGCAGCGGAACCGGGGACGGGGGGCCGTTCCGGGGGAGCAAGATCTGCCCTGCGAGCCACCCGCCCGCAGAGAGAGGGGCCGGCAGCACAAAGCAGCCTGGGCTGAGCCCGTCTCCTGTGTTTTGTTAGGCTGACAAAGCGCGAAAGCCCCGGGGCTCAGGCGCTGAATAGGGGAGCTGGTTCCCAGCGCGGCCCCGGGCCAACGCCGGCAGTCTGAAGCCAGCCACATTATCCCCCAGACCTGATGAGGTCGACACTTCCTTTTCAGCCGGCCCTGGTGACGGCCTTAGCAACACAAACAGGAAGTTCAGAGGTTGCTGGCCGGGGCACAATTGTTCCAATAAGGCCGGGGATTAGCGGGCAGGGGAGGAGGGGATGCACAGGATGCACAGGCGGCCTCTCACCTGTCAGTAGCACTCGTCACCCTGGGCCCCATGCGGGTCCCACTGGCTCCCAGCTACAATCCCATAAACCCTGCCCGATCCCAGCCAGGTGCACGCAGCCCTGCCCGATCCCAGCCCGGTGCACGCAGCCCTGCCCGATCCCAGCCTGGTGCACACCTGCCTTTAAATGAGGAGCGAGCCCCAGGCAGTCGTGCAGGGGCTGAGTTCATCCAGCCTCAGCCTGTGGGAATAACCGAAGGTGTCGACTCCATACTCTCCCCTGCGGCGTGGGGGAGAGAGGTGTCACGGGGCGTCAGGCAGGCCATGGCTTGGGCACACGCGGATACGAGCAGCCTCCAGAGACGGTAGAGGACACCCCTGACTTTTCCTCTGGGAGCCATTCAGACTCCCACTTGCTTCTCGGATTATTGCCCCGCCATGCCTGGCTTTTGCTGCTCCGCTCTACCATCTCCACCCCAGCCCCCCCGCCATGAGCTGGGACAGGCCCCGGCTAAGCCAGGCCCCGGGCTCTGCAGCTGGAGGGCCGCGACGTGGGCTCTTTGGACCTTTGCAGGCTGATGGACCGAGGCCCGGGCGGGTGCCCTTCCCTGGGCCAGACCCAGAACCAAGGCCGGGTCTATGTAACCTACTGAGGACTGTGCTGTGGGGCCCTCTCCACGCTGCTCTGCAGGGGACGTGAGTGGGCGCAGCCCCCAGCTGTGGTGCTGCAGCTCATGGGCTTAGCTCCGGAGATCCCTGGTTCAGTCACCGCTGGGTTGGCCATGAGTGTGGCCACCACATCTACCCGGAGCTTGCCATGAAAAGAGCCGGCCGAGGCCCAAGCTCACGCAGCGGGAGGGACCGAACCGGGGAGACTGGTCCTGCCTCCTGTCTTCCTGCTCTAACCTCAGGCAGGGCACGTCCCCTGGTTCTCCCGAGGGTGGTGACCCAGCTTGGCAAAGCCCCATTTGGCCCCGGACCTGAACGCCGTGGAGGGGAAGGGAGCCTGTTCCCTTAACGCTCTCACTTCGATGCTGCAGACCCAAGTGGCACAGAGCAGATTGCACGTCGGGCACCCCCCTGCTACCTAGACCGTTCTGGGCCAGTGCCACGGGGCAGGCATGACCCCTGGTGGCATGAAGCCGGGGAGGCTGGTCCCAGACCCACTTCCCTTCTGTGTCAGTGACACCCACGGCCAATCGGTCTCTCCAAGTGGTGGTGGCAGGAGGGCGGCAGGAGGGTTCGGGTTCAGGTACTCAGAAGAGCTGGGCAGGCCCCGCCAGCCACTCCGCCGATGCCATGAATGTTGCCTGGCAGGACCTGCTCAGAGAGCGACCACAGATGCCAGCTGGGATGCGAGCACCGAGCCAAGAAACATTTTGGGGCTCAGCAGCACTGATGGAATACAGGGGGAGCTCAGATCCAACCCTTGGCAAAGAGGGCGCCAGGGGCACGTTCCCTGCGAGCTCATGGGAGGAGGCTGGGGCACGGGGCAGAGCCATGCCCAGGAAGGGGGCTGAGCTGGTGATTTGCGGTGGTGTCTGGCTTTGTGCGTGGGGGCTGCTCTCTCCTGGGGCTGCTGAGACGGGGAGCAGGCCTGGGAAGCAGCTGGCAGGAAGGGATCCAGAGGGATTCCTCACTCGGGATGCCCAGAGGCACAATGGGACCATCGCCAGTGGACAGGAAGAGACAGATCGGCCCAGCTAATTAAACACCCAGGGAAGCCCAAGCAGGTGAAACTGCAGCAAGAGGCCAGGATCATGCCAGCCGCAGGTTAAATATAGCCCAGGAGCTGGCCCTGAGTTCAGATGGCTGCCAAGCACAGCCGGGTGGGGGTGCCACCACCCTGGCACCTCACGTCACCACCAGGCCAAACGCAGACCTTGTAATGGGTCAGCCCCAGAAGGACACGCACATTGGGCAGCGGGGGTGGGGGACGTAGAAAGATTTTCACTCCCTGAAATGCTTTCAGGGCAAAATTACCATGAAACGCCCCATTTCTTGTGGCCATCCTGGTGCCCCCTTTCTGCCTGCCCTGAGCAGGGCTTGGACTCAGGGCTGCGGGAATATTTCCACCATCCCAGCTTGGAGACTCTTGCTCTGCTCAGCTCCCCTTCCTGCTGGTACGGCCGCAGCAGAACACCAGTTCTGCGTCATTTCAGGAGCAAGGCGAGAATCTCCTCTAGGTGGCGCCATTTCCTCCTCGCCGCTTTATACTTAGGCGTGGCGGGATTCGATTTTTATCCGTAAATGTGGGTAAACGTCAATTTCACCACGCGCTCCCAAACCCAGAACAACATACCGCCCTGGCCAGTGGAAATGTACAGCTCGGCAAAGTGCGAGACATGCTGCCTGAGAGCTCGGCAGAGTTTGATGTAGGGATATTTTACTGTGTATCTGTTAGAAAGCTTTGACTTTTTGAGGCTCAACGTCTACTGTCATTAAATAATCCTTGACAGAGATTATAAATAATTAAAAGTGCTTTCAAAACAACATTGATATTATCGGTCGGAATCAGGGCTGGATTAACCTTTTGTGGGCCCCGCCCCCCGGACTGTGGCCCCGCCCATACTCCACCCTGAGGCCCCACCCCCACTCGGCCTCTTCCCCCCCAAGGCCCTGCCTGCCGCTTACATGGGAGGGGAGGGGCAGAGAGGAGAGAGGAAGGGGGCGGAGAGGAGCAAGCAGTGGGTGGGGCCTCAGGCAGAGCACAGAGTGGGGGCGGGGCCATGGTCTAGATGCCGGGGCCCTGCTGAGCGTGGGCCAGGCCGCACTGGCGCCATTGTCAATCCATCCGGTACTGATCAGAATGATCAACAATACAGATTGAATCCTGCCAAGCCCAGCTCTGATGCCCCCGCTGCTCTGCCCCCGTGCGGCTCCTTCCTATTGAACCCCCAAACTACGTCCTTCCTGCCCCTGCCCACTGGCGGCCGGCACACGCCGGAGCGGGGTGACTGCCCAGGCCAGAGAAAGCCAGGCTGCGGCCAGCAGGCACCCACTGCTCTGTGGCTGGAGTCCACCATCCCAGGGGGCATTCAAGGGGGTTTGGGCCCAAAGGGGAGATGCATACGTAGCTCTACCTGCTGCCAGGGGTCCTCATGTGCCCTCCCTGCAGCCTGGGACTGGCTGCCTGTCACGGAGTCCCTGGGCAATGCTCTGGAACTGCTCCCCACCAAGCCAGTCAGGACTTTGGGGAGCCTCCTCTCCCTCGGAGCAGCCTGTCTTCAGGGCAAGAAGCTCACGGCTTCACCTCCTGGGTCTCTCCTTGGAGCATTCAGCATCCTCTGCCCCTCCGTGCGCTTCCCACAGCGAGTCCGCCCAGGCGGGGTCCTGGGGAAGCCACCGGGTCCTGCACCCCCACTTCACAGTCAGACGTGACTCTCAGCCAGCCAGTAACACAGAGGTTTATTAGATGACAGGAACAGGGTCTAAAACAGAGATTGTAGGTACAGAGAACGGGACCCCTCGGCCGGGTCCATTCTGGGGGGCAGTGAGCCAGACAACAACGACTGCACTTCACTCCTCGTCCCCAGCCAGCCCCAAACTGACTCTCCAGCCCCTCCTCCTCTGGGCTTTGTTCCTTTCCCCGGGCCAGGAGGTCACCTGACTCCTTTGTTCTCCAACACCTTATAGCATCACCTTGCAGGGGGGAAGGGCCCCGGCCATTAGCTGCCAGGAGACAGAGTGCCGGCCATTTATGTGCACTGGCCCTTTGCTCTGCAACAATCACACCCCCTTATTCCACCACCTAGAGACTTAAGAACTGCAGAGGGGAAACTGAGGCACCCACACAGTATTCAGAGGAAACATTAAGAACAGTTCCACTTCGTCACACTGCCCCATGCTCTGGCCACACCCCGGCATCGCCCTGCTCCTTGGCAGAGGAATGCCAAAGGAGGTCAATAGGCCTTACGTGCAATGACCTCTTTTCTCACCTCCTCCTCCTCTCCCCATGGAGGATTTTGCATAAGGAACATTCCCAGAGGCTCTTTACTCAGTGAGCAATTGCTCAATTTACTCAGTGAGTAAACTTCTCAGTGAGCAATTAGCAAAAGAAACCACCTGCAAATGGAAGAGGCTAATATCCGGGCTGCTCAGACCAGCAGGACTAGTGTCTGAAGGCCCCAGTTGCTAACCACGGCACTGAGCCGCTGGAGGACACCAAAGCAACAATGGAAATGTCCCAAGCAGCAGGAGGAGTAGGAGATCCCAAAGCCTCTGAGGAATGGTGAAGCTCCAGGGGGTGGTCAGTGGCACCATACCCCCAGTTAGGAGTGGGCACAGCCTTTGGCTCAAGCCATCCCAGCCGGGGATGCCTGGGATGGAAGGAGGCCATGACAGTGCTCTGTGCCACCAGCCCTGCAACACCAGTATCCCACTGCACTCCTAGCAGTGCCGGAGCCCACATTGCATCCACCCTGCAGCACCAGTATCCCACTGCACCCCTAGCAGTGCCGGGGCCCACGCTGCATCCACCCTGCAGCACCAGTATCCCACTGCACCCCTAGCAGTGCCGGGGCCCACCCTGCATCCACCCTGCAGCACCAGTATCCCACTGCACCCCTAGCAGTGCCGGGGCCCACCCTGCATCCACCCTGCAGCACCAGTATCCCACTGCACCCCTAACAGTCCCAGGGCCCACCCTGCATCCACCCTGCAGCACCAGTATCCCACTTCACCCCTAGCAGTGCCGGGGCCCACGCTGCATCCACCCTGCAGCACCAGTATCCCACTGCACCCCTAGCAGTGCCGGGGCCCACGCTGCATCCACCCTGCAGCACCAGTATCCCACTGCACCCCTAGCAGTGCCGGGGCCCACGCTGCATCCACCCTGCAGCACCAGTATCCCACTGCACCCCTAGCAGTGCCGGGGCCCACGCTGCATCCACCCTGCAGCACCAGTATCCCACTGCACCCCTAGCAGTGCCGGGGCCCACGCTGCATCCACCCTGCAGCACCAGTATCCCACTGCACCCCTAGCAGTGCCGGGGCCCACGCTGCATCCACCCTGCAGCACCAGTATCCCACTGCACCCCTAGCAGTGCCGGGGCCCACCCTGCATCCACCCTGCAGCACCAGTATCCCACTGCACCCCTAGCAGTGCCGGGGCCCACGCTGCATCCACCCTGCAGCACCAGTATCCCACTGCACCCCTAGCAGTGCCGGGGCCCACCCTGCATCCACCCTGCAGCACCAGTATCCCACTGCACCCCTAGCAGTGCCGGGGCCCACGCTGCATCCACCCTGCAGCACCAGTATCCCACTGCACCCCTAGCAGTGCCGGGGCCCGACTCTCTCAGGCCGTGCACCATTGACACCGGTGCAAAGAGGCATAAAACATCCCCAGTCTGATGGGGCAGCGTGTTACAGTCATGTAGCACTGAGGGACTGGGAATGAGGACACACGGTGCGGCATGGTGGGGGTCTGACCCAAGGATTTGTAGACAGAGCAATAGAAAACGAGTGCTGGTTTCCCTCTGCTCGGTGTGAGATTCCAGCAAAGACTTGGCTTCCCCATCACCCCGACCAGGCAACTAAGGAGCTGCATGGATTTACTTACAATGGAAGGAACTAAGGATCCAAGCAATGACGAGGGGAGACACGGGATGAGCTATCTATCCCTATACGTGCCCATCCATCTCATCTAGCTAAGGGTTTTATCTTGCTGCCCATCACCGCAGTATCTGGGCACCTTTTATGAAACACTGATAGCAACAGGAAAGTGCCTAGTGGGATTCCTGGAGTCTCTGACACTTCTCCCTTTGGTGGGGGCAGTCTTCGGTTGGGGGAGGGTTTCCAATTGGTTGGTTGGTTGGTATGAGGGTAGGGGTAGGAGGGGGCATCAGTGTCGGGGTTTAGGGGCAGGAAGGGGGCAAAATGTCAGCCATACTTACAGGATGGGGGACTCTATCCTGGGAAGCAGTGACACTGGAAAAGATTCGGGGGTTGTGGTGGATAATCAGCTGAACATGAACCCTCAGTGCAGTGCTGGGCCAAAAGGGCTAATGCCATCCTGGGAGGCAGAAACAGGGGAATGTCGAGTGGGAGCAGAGAGGTCATTTCACCTCTGATTTGACACTGGTGTGACTGTTGCTGGAATCCTGTGCCTGGTTCTGGTGCCCACAATTCAAGAAGGACGTTGATACACTGGAGAGGGTTCAGAGAAGAGCCAGACACGTGACTGAAGAATTAGAAAACCTCCTTACAGTCATAGGCTCAAGGAGCTCAGTTTATTTAACTTAACAAAGAGAAGGTTAAGGGATGACGATCACAGTCTGTCAGTATCTACCTGGGGAACAAATATTTAATAACGGGCTCTTCAGTCTAGCAGAGACAGGTCTAACGGGATCCCGTGGCTGGAAGTGGAAGCTAGACGAATTCAGATTGAAAATAAGGTGGACATTTTTAACAGTGAGAGTAATTCGCCATTGGAACCCAGGATCCTGGTGGATTCTCCATCGCTGACGATTTTTTACACGAGACTGGATGGTTTTCTAAAAGATCTGCTCTAGGAATGATGTTGGGGAAGTTTTCTGGCACGTGTTATACCTGAGGTCAGACTAGATGATCACAGTGGTCCCTTCTGGCCTTGGAATCTATGGGGGTTGGGGGTTAATTGGGCAGAAGGGGGGTCAGCGTCGGGGTTTGGGAGCAGGAGGGGTGACCGTTAGCAAGGCAGGTGTAAAACTATCACTAGGGAGGCCAAAATGAATTTGAAAAGCAACTAACAAAAGACAAAACACCTCCCAGCAATAAACATTTCCAGCCCAGCCGGAGCAGGAAGCCTGCGGAACGATCCGTGGGGCCAGTGGACAATCAAGCTGCTCAAGGAGCACTCTAGGAAGAGCCGGTTGCTGCGGAGAAGCGAAAGGAATTCTTTGCATCGATCTCCACTGCAGAGGGTGTGAGGGAGATTCCCACATATGAGCCATTCTGTGTAGGTGACTGTAGCGGAGCGACGACCCACCTGCGCGGCGCCTCCTGCTGTCGTCCTGGGAATTAGCTCTTTTTGCAGCCTTGGAGCGTCCTCTGCAGGCCGGTGTCTTGCCTTTCGCTGGCCCCGTGTCCCTCCCAGACCCTGGTGCCCCTTTGCCTAGGGGTTCTGCCCCAGCAGTACCCCCACAGATCTCTGGTCTCCCCTCCCCAGGGAACCCTCTACCCCCACCTCGCCTCAGTCTATGGCCACTGCCAGCCATCAACTAGCCCCCGTTCCCTGGGGCAGGCTGCAGTGTAAACGCCACTCATCATAGGCAAGGGGGGTTAGGACCTGCTGCCCTCGCCTAACCCTCAGATTGCACCTGTGCAGCCCCAGTGCCTTCTCGAGGCCCTTCGCAAGGCCTGCAGCCTGGGAGTTACCTGGCTGGAGCTCCCCAGCACCCTATCGCTCTCAGGCAGCCAGGCCCTTCTCTCTCACAAGCCTTAGCGCCTGCCGAGCAGCCCTTTTAGAGAACCAGCTGAGGCCTGCCTGGGGCGTGGCCCCACCTGTGGCTACTTCCCCAATCAGCCAGTTCTTACTGGTTCCCTGCCACAGCCCGCTCTTCAGGGCAGGAGCAGGGTTACTGCCCCGCTACAGTGACAAAGCTGAGGAACTGTCACACATCGAGACAGAGGAGGTTTTGGAACAAACTGACAAATTAAACAGTAATAAGTCACCAGGACCAGGTGGTATTCACCCAACAGTTCTGAAGGAACTCAAATATGAAATTGCACAACTACTAACTGCGGTATGGAACCTATCGCTTAACTCAGCCGCTGTACCAGATGACTGGTGGATAGCTAAGGTAATGCCTGTTTTTAAAAAAGGCTCCAGAGACAATCCTGGCAATTACAGGACAGTAACCCTGACTTCGCTACCGGACAAACTGGTTGAAACTATAACGAAGAACAGAATGATCAGACACAGCGGAACGCGATATGTTGAGGAAGAGTCAGCAGGCTTTTGTAAAGGAAAATCATGCCTCACCAATCTATTAGAATTCTCTGAGGGTGTTAACAAGCATGTGGACTAGGGTAATCCAATGGATATAGTGTACTTGGACTTTCAGAAAGCCTTGGACAACGTCCCACACCACAGGCTCTTAAGCGAAGTGAGCAGTCATGGGATACGAGGGAAGGTCTCCTCGTGGATCAGTAACTGGTTAATAGATAGGAAACAGTGTAGGAAAAAATGGTCAGTTTTCACAATGGAGAGAGGTAAACAGTGGGGGTCTGATAAATGATCTGGGAAAGGGGATGAATAGTGAGGTGGCAAAATTTGCAGATGATACAAAATTATTCATGATAGTTAAGACCAAAGTTGACTGCAAAGAGTCACAAAGGGATCTCACAAAACTAGGTGACTGGGCAACAACATGGCAAATGAAACTCAGTGTTAAGTGTTACGCACATTGGAAAACATGATCCCAACGATACATACACAATGATGAGGTCTGTTACCTGTCACGAACGGGATCTTGGAGTCCTTGTGGATAGTTCTTCAAAAACAGCTGCTCAATGTGCAGTGGCAGTTAAAAAGCTAACAGGATGTTTGGAACCACTGGGAAAAGGATAGATAATAAAGCAGAAAATATCATCATCCCGCTTTATAAATCCATCATGCGACGACACTTTGAATCCTGCGGGCCGTTCTGGTCACCCCATCTCAAAAAACAGCCATTAGAATTGGAGAAGGTTCAGAGAAGGGCAACAAAAATGAGTAGGGGTTTGGAACAGCGTCCGTATGAGGAGAGATTACAAAGACTAGGACTGTTCAGCTTGGAAAAGAGCCGACTAAGGGGGGATAGGATGGAGGGCTGTAAAATCATGAGCGGTGAGGAGAAAGTGAACTGGGAAGCGTTATTTACCCCTTCGCAGAACACAAGAACCAGGGGTCACCCGATGAAATGACTAGGCAGCAGGTTTAAAACAAACAAAGGGAAGTGTTTCTTCACACAACGCGCAGTCAACCTGTGGAACTCGTTGCCAGGCAACGTTGTCAAGGCCAAAAGTATAACTGGGTTAAAAAAGATAGTTAGATACGTTCATGGAGGATGGTACATCAATGGCTATTAGCCAAGATGGTCTGGGACACAAGCCCATGCTCAGTGCTGGGGTTTAGGGGTGGGAGGGGGTCAGTGCTGGGGTGCAGGGAGTGAGGGGATCAGTACTGGGGGGTTTAGGGGTGGGAGGGGGTCAGTGCTGGGGTGCAGGGAGAAAGGGGATCACTACTGGGGGGTTTAGGGGTGGGAAGGGGTCAGTGCTGGGGTGTGGAGGGGAGGGGGTCAGTGCTGGGGTGCGGGGAGCGAGGGGATCAGTACTGGGGGGTTTAGGGGTGGGAGGGGGTCAGTGCTGGGGTGTGGAGGGGAGGGGGTCAGTGCTGGGGTGCAGGGAGTGAGGGGGTCAGTGCTGGGGGTGGGGGGGGTCAGTAGAGGGGGATGGTCAATGTTGTGGTGTAGGGGTGAGGGGGTGTCTGGCATTGGCGAATGATCTTTTCGAAGTGGAAGGTTTTTACAGTGTTTCCTATGGACTCTGGAGTCTCCTGGGCTCCTCTGGAAGGTCACTCCCTAGCCAAATGCTCTGAGTCTAGAAATAGCAGAAGGAGCCAGCAAGGAGGAAGAGGACGGTGCTGAGTGGTCCTAGGGGATACAATGAGGACTCATGGGATGAATCTCCCCCTCTCCCCCCGCCCCGGGCTGGAAAGTCCTGCTAGCAGTGAGGTCTGTTTGAGCGTGGGGGAAGGGTTGATGGCCCGGTAGCTTGGTCATTGGAACTGGACGAGCCAATGGCAGGAGGGAACAAAGCCCACCTGGCCAGTGGGTGATGGACGAGATGCGAACAAACGGGTCTTTCCCCGACTCTGCACCCACAGCGGCCGGTTAGTCCCTCTCCAGTGATCCCCAGGGGCACCTGCTGGCCTGAATCAGTCTCCCGCCTGCTCAGCCAGAGGAGGACATGAGGGCGCCCCCTCTCTCCGGGGTTTAACCTTGCACCAGGAGGCCCATTGCGTCTGCAACAGGGCGGTCGTCTCCCGGGATCACCGGCCTGCGCTGCCATGTCCGGGTGTGATCAAGTGGTTGTAACAGCCGCGCCGCACAGGCCTGCAGCGGGTCTCCCTGGGCACCCGAGACGTGGGACAGACGGGAGGGGAGACACCTAGGTAGGGACACGGGGAGTGGGTGGGCACGTGAGCTCAGGTGCTTGCCGGCGTGGCCACTAGTGATCAAACCACACGATGAATAGTGCTAATCACTGACTATTTGCACTGATCGTGTAGCTGTCTTTACCCCCAGCTCCCAGGCAGTCTGTCGTTACTGTCTGGCATTGGTTGGCTTGTGAGAGCACCCCCAAGCCCAGAGCACACGGCCCGGCAGCCCACCTTCCGGGAGCCTCGCAGGCTGCTGGCCACCTGGGCTCCCCCGCGAGCTGGCCTGGCCATGCCCAGGCTGAGACAGGAGCTGGGCGGGGGGGGGGGGAGTGTCCTGCTGAGGCCCTGGGCCAAAGACCAGAGCACCTGGCTCTGGGTTCCAGACCAAGTCAAGGATTCCTAGCACACGGGGGTATTTTATGAGTTAACTCTCAAGGGTCCAGTCCTGGCTCATCCTACAGCTGGGGCCTCTGGGGCTGGAGACCAGGCTGAGCGGTGCCCTTTGTGGTCCGGATGGCGCATTCAAAGCGCCTACACTCCGTGGGAGACGAGCGCCGAGCAGGGCCGCCCAGAGGATTCCGGGGGCCTGGGATCTTCGGCGGCGGGGGGCCCTTCCGTTCCGGGACGCCGCCAAAGTGCCCCGAAGACCCGCGGCGGGAGCCCCCCGCCGCCGAATTACCGTCAAAGCGGGACCCGCCGCCAAAGCGCAGCCCGGTCTTCGGCGGTAATTCGGTGGCGGGGGGGCCCCCGCCGCGGGTCTTCGGGGCACTTTGGCGGCGGGTCCCGGAACGGAAGGGCCCCCGCCGCCGAAGACCCCGGGGCCCCGGAATCCTCTGGGCGGCCCTGCCTGGAGAACCCAGTCTGACCTAGGATACGCAGACCTCTCCATGGGGCCGTGTTCCTCTGCGGATGTTACAACCTGAGGGATCTGCCCGATCACGGCCTGCTGGTCTCCTATAGGCTCTGTCCCTGGAAATACAGACACGCCCCACACTCGCTGAGCCTCTCCCCGGCTAAGTCAATGTACTTAGCCTCACGGCCCCCCTGCTGATTCCCCAACCCCAGCAGGGCCTTGGACTTTAATAAATGGCTCCAAAGATGTTAAACTCAATGCCATACAGTTTGTCCAGGATATTACAGGTCTGCCACATCTCTCCCCTAGAGCAGTGGGTGCCATGGCCGGGTCTCCTGGCTAGAGCTCCAGCCACTAACCTGGCATTTGCGTGATGAATCCATGGCATCATCTGGGAGCACTGAGCTCCAGCGTAGCAACTTGGCCCCAGTCCCTTTAATCTGGTGTAGCCAGGGGAGTGGTGCGTGTACACCAGGCCACGGAGCCCAGCCGGGTAAGGCTGTCGTTTGCGGACAGCCCACGCCGTGGCCAAACCTTTCCGTGTCATTGCATAATTTCTTGCTCAGGTGCACTGTGGGGTGTCTCCGCCCCTTTTCGTCCGTTTGCATCGGCACCGCCCCAAGCAAGCCCTGTGCCTGAGGTCCCTGCGAACACCAGGAAAGGCTGGTCAAAGTCTGGGCTTACCAGAACTGGGCTGGTGCTCCGGGCTTCCTTCCGCTTGCCGAAGGCCCGTTGACGCTGTCTGGACCAGATGAGCCTGCCTGGCTTCTGCTTTTTACATAGGTCAGTGATGGAGGCAGGCGGAGTGGTACAGCGAGGGACACGCCTCCGGGAGCGTCCTGCCATCCCAGTAGCAGATTGTTCTGTTTCCTTGTCTGAGGAGTGAGACAGTTCTTAACAGCCTCCCCCAGGGTGGGGTCTGCTTTGTTTTATGAGCCTCTCTGTCCCGGGACAGAACTGTTCACACTATTGTCAATGGCCCCTGTTTCTACTGGTTAGGGGGCAGAATGCACAGAGCAGTGGCCAGGTGAGGGCAGGCGTGTCACATGATCTGATGCAACTCCATGAGAACAAGTCAACCCCCCACAACCAGTACCCCCCATTTAATAAAATGCTCTGGCTCCAAATACTCGGTTAGTGTCGCATGAGCCTGGAAGTGGGCTCCCTACATCGGCACCACATCCCTCTGTATTCACCTCGGATGGCACTGCTCCCTCTGCTATGACACAACAGCGCCCCCCCAGTCTCCTACAGCCTCAGCGCTCTAACGTGAGCAAGTCAGATTGGGGTGGAGAGGGGAAAGGCGACCCCAGCTCCACCTGCAGATTTGCCGTAGTTGGATGTTTCTGCAAAAATAAGCAGCAGTGAAACGGTTAACAATGCTCACATTTAAATGCCATCGTTAGACTTCAGAGTGAACACCGGCACACCTTACCGCAGCTAGACAAGATGCATCCAAGTGCATGTGCATGGCACAAGGGACGGGGAGAACAGTCCTACGGATCAGGTACATAGGTTCAATGAGGCAAGGCACACAGGACTAGGACAGTTGACTCATCTCTGAGCTGTTGTTTTAAGCGCTCTCCCAGCAGTTTGGGGTTGTCCACATGGTATGTGCTAAACAGCTTCACCGCAGCACGCACAGTACAGGGCTGCTTGAAAATGTTCTGCTGAAACTTTTTTTTTTTAAATGGAAAACTTGGAGTGTCAATTAAATGGACATTTCTGAGAAAGCATCGGCTTTTCTCCAACATTTTCCATGTTTCCTTGGAAAAACCAACGCTCCCCCCTCCCCAAACTTTCAGCCAAAATATGTCACCTTTTGGGCAACATGTTCAGTTTTGAGGTTTTAGACTAAAATTCAACATTTTTTGCAGAGAAGAAAACCCCTAATTCCCAACCAGCTCTACTGAAGTAGCTAATACTGGGCTAATCTTCACCCAGCACCGCTCTGAATCCAGCGGGGAGGGAAGCTGCGTGCCAGACAAAGCTGGCTGTATTGATGATAAAGAGTTGTAGTCGAATCAAAAGCCCTTCTCGGACCTCCCCTGAATTCTGGGAAGCAGCAGATCTGAATTCAAGCTCTGCCAGTTAAATTCATACCAAGTGTCATTGGATTGCTTTTATTTATTTACTAAAATGTGCCTTTAAAAAAGAATCTGCTTGGATTATCAGCAGAAAATGAGAATTTATTTGGCGATAAGACAAGTCCATATTGTGGTCAAATTAAGGAAACCAAGTTCTGGAGCAGGACCCCATTGTGCTCGGGACTGTACAGACAGAATAGACAGACCCTGCCTCAAGAGCGACGGATCACACGTAGCCATGTGCTTGCTTCCTTGGCGTGTTAACCCTGAGAAGTGCGTCTTAGGGAAGGCTCTGAACTCGAAGAGCGGCCTGGAAGATGGAGGGAGCTCCCTGGGGAAGGGAACTGTATTTTTACTGGCTAGAGAACAGAATGTACGTGGCATGGATGCATGAGAACCCCATGGCGAATGCTACCAAGTATGCCACCCAGGCGTGCGTTCCCAGAGGGAAATTAACCAGACCTAAGCAGCACGCTGCCGGAGTGAAATATACCCTCCCTGATGAGCTTGCTCCGAGTTAGAAATAACCACAGTCATGGCCGCGTTCCCTGTGGGAAAACATACCAGCGCTAACGAGGACATGCTTCTCTCCTGAAATACGGCACAGCTAACGAGACCCTTGCACCAGCCAAACGCACCACTCTTCCTCTGCAATTGCCTCGTGTTCCTGGCCTGTGGCCAAGCAGCTGCCGAAGATCAAAGGCGGGCTCCCTTTCCCGGCCGGGGAGGATGCATCAATCCCCGTTACCCCGCTGCTGTCAGTCGCATTCGCTCCGCTTGTCAGCAGAAGCCACTGTTCTAGTCAACTTCTGATGAAACTTGCAGGAAGACGGATGAGAGGGTCAGGAGTAGCAGGCTCCCAGGGACAGATTGCTCCCCAAGGGGACAAGCAAGGGTAATTGTTTGCTCTGAAAATGCACAGCTGTGTACATAACCCACTGGGTCAGCACTAACACCCCAGTCACAGAACCTTTACATCAAAGGGACTCTGCTCCCCGAGCCGAAGGGGAGGTCCAGGCTCTTAGGAGGGAAGGGAGTTTCACATATCGGCTCACCGCCAGTGCAGATCAGTTAGCCGTGTGCTGCTGGTAGCACGTTGTACTAAAACTCTCAGCCCTCGGCCCAGCTAATCAATCAGCAAATAGCAGCCCCACGCCCACCGCGCTCCGTCAAGCAGTTAGAACAGAGGGCTACAATGCAGGACTCTTGGCTACTATTCCCAGCAATAGCACTCACTCTGGGCATGTCATTAAGGGCCAGAGCCTCATGGTATTTAGGCTCAGTTTCCATTGGAATCAGTGGGAGTTCAGAGCCTAACTACCTTGGAGGACCTGGGCCTAACGTCTCTGTTCCTCAGTTTCCTCATCTGTAAAATGGGGATAATAATTATACGCACATGAAGGCAGGGGCTGTCTCTCGCTATGGTATGTACAGCGCCTAGCGCAGGAGGGCCCCAATGTTGGTTGGGGCCTGCAGCTGCCAGTCCTGCATTTTAATAATACCACTTCCACCCTGCCTGACAAGAAGAGACAGATGGGCTCGCTGGACTGGTCGGTAAAACACTCGGAGATGGGCAGCTGGCTAGTTATTAACTCGCCCCCTGCGGCTGCCTGTGGCTTGAGGGTGAGCAAGTGGGAAGCCCCTTGCCAGCACCATCCCTGCAGCTGGACTGTTACACTCACCCATTGGAGAGGTGTGCAGCCTGTCCGCTGTCTGAGCCCCGGAGCAGGCACCTGCCAGGACCCCCGGCATTGCCCCACCGAAAGGGGGCATGGCACTTATGGATCCCGGGGGCTCCGAAGCTCCAACCCGGCTCCCTCCAAGCCTGGGAGGGTCTGATCCCAAGGTCTGGCATGGACCTGGCCTTTCTGCAGAGTCCAGGGCTGCGAGGAGAGGCCCATCGTGTGTCACTGAGGGATAAGCCAGGCACAGAGGATGGACACACGCCTGGGGAAGCTACCTCCTGCTAATGAAAAGCAGCCCCGCAACTGCCCCTCCCCCAGCCCTGGCACACAGGGGAGGCGGGGGAGGTTGGGGGGGGAGCTGTCTGCATTCCAGCCCCCACAGCCGGAGAGACGCTTGGTCCGATAATCACTGGAGGGCAGGACTTGCCTCGCAAGAAAGATGCTTTCTGCTCCCAGCCCCGAGCCCAGCTGCCCATCAGCGGCCACGGAGCCCCGCCCCACCCACCCGCAAAGGCTGTGCAGTCGCCAGCTCCGGGCCCCAGCCGAGCCTCTCAATGCACTTAGCCTCACGGCCCCGCTGCCGACTCCCCAGCCCCAGCAGTGCCTTGGCCTTGGCCGAACCAGCCCTGGAGCGGCTGCTAGGTGATCAGCTCCTCGAGCGTGGCGCTGATTGCTTCCTCCTCCTCCTATCCAGCACCCAGCAGGGCCCGGGTGCTCCAGGAATACCAATGGTGTGACGGCCACTGTAGCAGGGACTGGCACAGGGGTTCCCAGAGCCAAAAGCATGAGCTAAGACACCAAGAATCCTTGCGTGGGGCTGTAACTGACTCATATCCTCTATGGACTGAGCCCGGGGGGCTAACACCAGTGAGTTACAGGGGCAGCCTGCAAAAAGTCAGCACAGGCAACTGTCACCATTTTCTCAGGAACCTTGCACTAATTCGGGGTTTTTCATACAGCCCCAGCTCCCGGAGTCACGTGATCGGCCGAGCCGCTCAGCTTTCCTTTTTAAGCCCTGGTGTCTGCAAAGGAAAACTTGGAAAGTGGAACCTTAAAAAGCTCGGAAAAACAGAAGACAAATAAGAACCGCTCACTTTATGATGGCTTTTAAAAATCCCATCGTTTCCAGAGCCAATCTCGGGGTGCATGACAGACTCAAGTTGTGGTCTTCGTATGGAGCCGTGGGTTCAAATCCCACTGCTGACACCATGTAACAATCTTGGGGTTAATTCAATAATAAACCAGTGAATGAGAAAGGAATAAAACTTTAATAAAAACTGGTGAGCTTCGGGAGTGAGCCACTGCACACAGCCAGGCGGTGTTCCCAACCCCCGCCTCCAGGGCACAGCACCAAATTCCTATGGTCATAATACTGTCCCTTATGAGGTAGCGTCTCTAACTTATAATCTTCTACAAACATGGCTCTGCAAATCTCATGAGCG
Source organism: Mauremys mutica (assembly GCF_020497125.1). Classification (NCBI taxonomy): domain Eukaryota; kingdom Metazoa; phylum Chordata; order Testudines; family Geoemydidae; genus Mauremys; species Mauremys mutica. The sequence continues at coordinate 11,398 of NW_025423028.1, read as the reverse complement.
TGTTGGGGCCTGACTCCTGATTTCTGGAACATTCCGTGCCAGTAGTGCTGTGCCCGGGACACCAATGCAGGTGACCGGCTGACAGGGACAGGCGAGGCCCAGGGCCCAACGGAGCCGGCGTTTGTGCCCCAGCCGGGGTGAGCGCAGTGTGTGCACCTCACTCTGCCATGCAGCCTGTGAAAATATGCCAAAATGGCAGCAGGCAGGACGAAGCCTCCATATTTAAAGGCACAGTACACCAAAGCCAAATGACCGCCTCGCCTCCCCTGTGAATGCCACTCTCCCCGCATCCCACGGAGCATCATTCCAGACAGGGATGCCGTAAAGTCCCATGGCCCTGTCTAAATGATCCCGCATGCACGAGAGCGTCACCTACAGGGGCCATAGAGTCCCGCCACTCTCGGGAGACAGACAAGCACCAGGCTCCACCCCCTCGCAGCCTGCAAACGCCAGGCAATTAGCAGAGGGAGGGAGCTGTGGGTGTGGGAACGGCAAGGTTACGTAAGGCGGGAATGGGGCAGGATGGGAGAAGATGACAGTGTATGACTGTACTTAAAAGGATGGCAGGGTGAAGGGGTCAATTCCCGGCTCTGCTACTGACTCTGTGACCTCGGGCAAGTCATTTAAACTAGCCCGAGCCTCACTTCCCCATCCGTGAAATGGGGTTAACACAGCTCTGCCTGCTGAGAGCATAAACCCACCCGCACGTCTGGGGCTCAAAGTGTCACTGCAGAGATCTCAGGAACCCGCCCCGTGGAAACAGCCACTGCCCACTTGGTGGGAGCAGCCGTACGATCTATCGGCTGCATCAGAGACCCCCCCCTCGGCCTGCGAGGGTAATTACAGAGCAGCCTGCCCAGGTCTCCTTACGCAGGCTCCCCCTCCCTTGTGGGAAAATTATAGTACAAGCTGATGGATTTGAACAGCAAGTCTAGTTTTGATTATTTGAAATTTCATAGTAAACACACTATATAAAATTCAGTTAAAGTAATGAAGACATGGTAATAGACCCCACTAGAGGAGTCTAACCATAAAATCTTGCCTGAGAAGAACGGAGAGACCACCATTTTTGAGTGTGAATTATGAAGTGTGTAGATTATTAGTGTACCTATTGGGTTTCCGGGAAGTGGGCAGGCAGAAGCCCGCCCACTGCTAAAGGATCCTCCCCCCCACAGCCTAAGGGGAGGATCTACAGGACCTCAAAACCCAACTGAGTTCGGGGGACAACTAATAAAAGAACAGGGACAGGAGTGCGGTCAAAGGGTCAGAAGAAGGGAGCCTGACGGGGACACCGAGCAGAGAACCCCGGACAGCGCCCACTGCTCCTCGAAGGCGTCAAGGGAGCCAGTGGACGCAGCCCAGAGGAACTCCACCCGGAGACGTGAACGGACAGAGGATCGGAACCAAGCCCCACAGTCGCAGGAGTCTCCGTTGGCCAACCGCCTCTCCCTGGTCGCGTAGATGGCCATTTTAGCCAGGGCAAGGAGGAGGTTGACCAAGAGGTCCCGCGACTTTGTGGGGCCACGGATAGGGAGTGCGTGGAGAAGGAGGTGGGGGGAAAAGTGCAGCCAGAAACGAAGCAGGATATTGGTGAGGAGCCGGTATAGGGGCTGCAACCTGACGCACTCTAAGTAAACGTGCGCCAGGGTCTCCCTCACGCCGCAGAAGGGGCAGGTGGCTGGGACAGGGGTAAACTGCGCCAAGTACACGCCCGTGATCACAGCCCCATGCAGGAGCCGCCAACTGATATCCCCGATGGGCCTCGGGACCAGGGTGGAGTATAGGCTGGCCCACCGGGGCTCCTCACCCTCCAGAGGTGGCAGGAGGTCCCGCCACTCGGTGTCAGGGCGGGACACGAGGGTGAGGAAGAAGGGTGTGGAGCACGAGCGTGTAGAGATGCTTCCTTGGCGCGGTTTGGAAACAGACTGGCTGCAGATCGTGCAGCCGGCTTGCGGAGAAGGGGCGGGGGAGGGGCGGTCAGGTCCATGGGGCAGGGGCTCAGGGTGGGCGGGGCGTGCCCTCACGCAGGACCCGGTCGAGGTAGGCCCGAGCAGCGGGCGGCAAAGCGGCCTTCACCTCCTGTAGTACGTGCCGGGGAATACAAGGTCTGGAGAGCCCCATACGCCAAGCGAGCGTCAGGGGAAAGAAAGGCAGTTTCCTCAGGGAGGCTTTGCTAAAAGGCCACCGTGCTGCGGGGCCTGCAGACCAGCCATTCCTCATGGGACTCTGGTTCAGATTCCTGGCTCCCGGAGGGCAAAAATTTCCCCTGCCCTCTGTGAAGATGGGTGGGGACACGGTTAGCCTGTGGAACTCATTGCCACAAGGCAGGCTGGAGGCCAAGAGCTTAGCAGGGTGGGATATTTCTATGGAGAACAAGAGGTTTGAGGGTTTTAATAGTAATAATTAAACCACCACCAAGGGCTGTACAAATGCCTTCAGGGCAGCAGCCGGCCCCCTGCTAATGGGGGTCAGGAAGGAGCTTGCCCTAGGAGCTGGTTATTCCACCAGGGGGTTTCTTGCACAGGCTCCTGGATTGGCCCATCAGAGGCTGCACTGATTGCTGAGGTGCAGGAGGGCAACTCACAGGTGAAAACCTGAAGCCCCAGCAGGCAGGCGGCTCGGCCCAGGCAGTGGAGGAGCGCTAGAGCCCAGCATGCAGCTTGCTAGGGGGATGGGCAGGAGGGGAGGTTGGATTCCAGAGCCGCACTCCCCAGAGCCAGCCAGCACACGCAGCTCTGGGCTTGAACCGCTACCCGCAGCCGAGACTGGCCCGCTGCAGCCCAGCCTGGGGGCAGGAACCCAGGGGGGTCTCTGCTGCGATGGAAACCACGAAGTGTCAGGAGAGAGGTGTGTACAGCACCGAGCACAAGCCAAGGGCCTTGGTTCTGAGGAGCTTGCAGGGGCTAGTGGATAGTACATGGAGTGGGGAGCTGGCTTCTAGCCCTGCTTTGCCACTGACCTTTGGGCAAGGCATTTCACTGCCCTGTGCCTCAGTTTCCCCACCTGTAATATGGGGATAATGCTACTGATCATAAGAGCGAGCATGCTATTCTCTCAGCATTACATGCTTCTTCCTGCTAAACCGTGCTGGGGATGGAGGAGAGAGATGGGCATGGAGTCCTGCTTCCAGGGTAAATGAGTAGTACCTGCCTATGTGACTCCTGGGGACTGATGGTCCTTTAGCTTCCCTTATTCCTGGGAGATGGTGCTAACGCTGAAACGGGGTGGACGGAGCCAGGAAACAACACTGCCTTTGCTTTCTGGGTACCAGGCCTTCCCCCTTCTAACTCCTGGGCCTGTGCCGAGACAGCAGCCGCTGCGTGCTTAGTGCAGCACAGACTGGAGCGGCCAAGATCCTGCAAACCCCCGTGCTCTCACGCCTGGGAACTCGTCTCCTGTTTTTTCACTTGATCCGAAATAAAAGGCTGGCTGGCCCAGCAGCAGAGTGGGGAGTGACACAGGACCAGGCCAGTCCTGGCCAGTGCTCCTGGTTTAATGGCAAGTCTCTTGTTATACAAAGAATAAGAACCACCAGCCCCCACTGAGCTTTTCAACATCTGCTGGGGTCGTTTCGCCAGTCCTGGGGGGCTTGAGGGGCCTGACTCCTGAACATTTGGGCTGGAATCATGTTTTAGAGGGTGAGGAAGAGGGGCCATAGCCCTGGCCGAGGTACATCGAGGACAAGGAAGATGAAGAGCAGAAGTTGCAACACTTAACCGTCCAGGGAAAACTGCAGGTGCCTAGAATTAGACAACACACACCCACCCCACATCCAGGTCAGTTTTGCACCATGCCTGTAGCTGGCAGGTGGTAAAAAAGCCAGGATATCACCATTTCAAATTGCATGGAGAGGACCCTGTTCATTAACCAACCACTCGTGGTGGCTGCTATTTCACGTCTCTGCAGCCATCTCTGGGGTGGAGCACAGTCACTCACCCACATGCAGGGCTCAGCCCAACAGGGGAGAAATCTTTGGAAGGAGAATGACATGGGCCATAAGGGCTGACGCCCACCCAGGACTGTGCTGTGAAGGCCTGATCCTGTTCCCGGGGGCATCAAAGGGAGTTTTGCTTTAAGGTCTCAGTGGAAAGAGCCCCCGCCTCCCCCCATGCATCTCGCAGTCTAAGGGGCAGGCTGGAGCCACCCACCAGTCCTCCCCGAGCTGCAGGGAGGCACCTGAGCTCACCCCCATGCACCGGAGGCCCCCTTGAAATGGCTGCACCACCCCACCCTGTGCTCTCCCTCCAGCCAGCCCCCTGGGGCCGGGTGACAGAAAACGTGCCAATGCTCAGACAGCTGGTGTGCCGAGAGCACTGCCTGCTCATTCCCGCCTCGTGCTCCCCCGTAGCCACCGCTGGGCTCGCGGGCTGTCAGCTCCTGCGGCAGCGACGTCCTTTCTGCTGTGGGTTCGTACAGCCCCTAGCACGAGGGCTTGGGCCGTGGCTGCAGCTGAGACCCCACTGCAATGCAAGTTAATAGACACTGACCATGGAGGCCAAGCCCTCCAGTCACTACCCCCCTCCCCGGGAAGGTATGTACCCCTGAAACGATGCCTAGCATGGCCCATCCCACACTGCAGGCTGGGACCCCAGCCGGGCCTGGGAAGCAGGCCCGAGGGAGCGATGTGCAAGGCCTGGCCCTGCGACTCGGTTTCCTTCTGAGTGGCTCAGGCCCTGCCCGGAGGCTGCCGTGGGGTGAGAAGACAGGCCCAGGGCCGGCCTAAGGCCAGGGCGCCAGACTCGGAGCTCTGCTGCCCCCTGCTGGCCGGAACGAGGGGTCCAGTGGGTGGCAACCCCTGACAGCTGGGCTCCCAATCACAGAGAGGGGGGTGCTGGGTGGAGGGAGATCAAGGATCTTCCAGCTTTCCCCCCCCCCCCCCCCAACACACACACACACTGAATGGAGAGCGTGTTCCCTCCCCCGCCACACCCCATCCACAGCTCCCCAGCCTGCTGGGCACAGACGGGTGACTCAGAGGGATCTCTGCCCCACACAGAGTGGGCACGTCCCGGGGGCAGGACTCCTTGGCAGAGCTTTGCTTGCCAACATCAATTGACAGGGTGCATGAGGGAATCTCTCCTACCGGCGTAGGGGGCAAAGCTGAAGGGCCCATCTCACAAATTGGAATCCGGTGCCAGCATCAAATTGTTCAGCCCTTGAAAAACTTTCCACTGCTCACTACTGCTAGGACAGCTCAGCCCTCCTCCAGATTGCTCGTTTAGAAATCCGCCCCCCCCCCCCGCTGGAATCCCTGCCCCCAGCACTCGGGCCTCTAGTTCTTTATAACCAATTATTGATTGTATTGGGGTGATGCCCTGGGGCCACACCCGAGATCAGGGCCCTGCGGTGCTTGGTGCTGTACATACAGAGCAAGAGACGCCCTGGCTTAAGAGTCCCTGCCCCAAGGAGCTTACAGTCTAACCACACAGGGATTGTCACTCCCAGCTGAGAGAAAGTGAGGCCCAGAGTGACTAAGTGACTTGCCCAAGGGCTCCGAGATGCTATAGCAGAGTCAGGATGTGACCCCATCTCCAGTCCCAGCCTCACCCCTCTAACCTCAAGAGAGAGGCGCTTGCTCTAAGCCAAGGCATTTGGGGAGGGAGGGATGAGGAAGGGAGAAGAGACGCACTCAGACCTTAGGTTCTGGAAGCTCAGCATAGTCCAGGGGTCGGCAACCTCTGGCACGTGGCTAGGGGCGGCTCTAGCCAGATCCCAGGAGACCTGCCCCACACGCAGGGCAGAGCTGGACTTGTTTACCTGCCGTGTCTGCGGGTTCGGCTGCTCCAGGCCAATGGGGGCTGCGGGAAGCGGCGTGGACCAAGGGATGTGCTGGCTGCTGCTTCCAGCGTGTGCCAAAGGTTGCCGATCCCTGGCGTAGTCCTTACCTGGAGGAGCAGATAATGCGCTGCCGGAGCCAGGCCCCAGGGATGAGTCGTTGGAGCAGCGAACCCTCCACCTGCCAGAATCTCAGTTTTCATGCAGAGGCCGTTGCTGGTCCCAGCAGGGGGAGAGAATCAGCAGCCAAAGACCAGCCCGTGGCCAAAGCTTGGCCCTCGGTACCTTGTTTTAAATCAAGTTTTGCTGGAAACACGTGGCCTGGCGGCCTGCAGGTTAAGGGGTCGTGTTCCCCTCCCCCCCCACCAAGGACGCTGCCGCAGACACAAGAGCAGGGCGGGTCCTTAAGACAAGGTCAAGATTTATTTCAGAACAAGAGACTGACAAGCGTGAGCCCCTCGGACACCGCGCGTGGCTAGAGCCCATCCCCTGTGGCAGGGTCAGACAGCAGGGACGGCGCCCCTTGCCTCCCTAGCGATCCCAGGAGAGCTGCCCCACACGCAGGGGTGGAGCCCTCAACCCCTCCAACAGAGGCTGGGCTGCAGGCCCCAAGGTCTGGCTCGAGACCCCTCCCCAGCTAACACGCCCCAGCCAAGCACCTTCTCATGCGTCAGTGGCGCCCGGCTCAACCACTCAGCGTAGCCGTGACTTGTGGGGCTTTGCAGGGGGACAGCACCCCAGCCTCCTTCAATCCTCCATCCCCAGCCCCCAGCCCTCCCCACGCCATCTCTGAGCAGTGGCCCCCTGCAGCTCTGCAGCCAGGCATTTCCTGCCCAGCTGGGCCAGGAAACATTCCCCAGGGGCTGCTAATTGCCCAGCTGGTGGGGAGAAGCAGCCGGACACCTCTCGCTTCCCGCCCCGCAGGGGCTGAGGGGCCCTGACCCCTGGCACAGCTGGGGGGAGAGCAGCTCCGAGAGCCAGCCCCCGCTAAAGCCAGCACTTCCCAGGCCGGGCAGGAGACATCAGACAGGGGGGCTCGTACCCTCAACTGCTCCTCCCGGGAGGAAGGAGGCCCCCATGTTAGCCAAAAGGGCTCGTTTCCCCCTGGAGCTTACCTAATTACACCAAGGAGGCACGGAGACAGGAAGACAAGTACCACACCCTTTATTGATCGGTCAGCTGAGCGGGTGTTCCTCTCGGCTAGTGCCAGAGAAAGAGACACACCTTACATGGCCAGATGGGCCTACCTTTATACCCTGAAACAAACAACTTAGCCTACGTTTGTCTACGTCATTTGGTTGACCTATAGACCCTGTACATGTATCTATTAGGGGATAATTGGGTACGCAGGATACATATATCATTTTGTGGGGGTTACAAGAGACATACAGCTGTTGAGGATACATATGTCATTCTGAAGGGGACACAAGATACATCCGTTGACCCTTTGTACTAGATACTTTGGATGCATACATGTGAACGCAGCTGCATACACTTGGGGAGCCAACATATACTTGGGGAGCCAAACAAAACTGATAAGCGAAATAGCTGACTTAGGTAGATACACGGCCTTCAGTCTAATGAGTTCTGTAAGCTTTCCAACACAGTTTGGACAAGCATAACATAACTTTGGTTTACTCAGGCCTAATACAAAAAGGCTTCATTAGCACTATGATTTTCCAACAACTCCCCCCTTTGAGAATACTCACCAAACCTTTTGGCTGAGTTTTCTCACACTTTGAGGCCAAAAAGCAATGAAGCTCTGCAGAAATATTTACAACTGCTCTTTTAAGCTTAGTCACCCCCAACCCAGGAATGAATGCATGGACAAAAGAGTGGAACCTTGTTCATTTAACAACTAAGGGATCGGGGCACTGACTATAACTCAGGTAGGCATACTCAATGGTTTAATTTCCCAGATGCCTCGGTGAATAATTTAGTCCCATATGCATCCTCCCCATGGACCCGGCAGGATTTGGTATGTGGTAGCCACACCCACCCTAACCGGTCCATATGCTTGGAAGGAGCACTGTTAATGTCCACACTTCCATCCAGAAAGTGTCCAAGTATGTTTCCCTGACCACAGATCAGATGGTACTCCTGACGTGTCTGTAAGGGCAGTGGGCCAAGTCTGGTGCTCAAGATTACTCCAAATGGCCATCAGCTGGGCATTCAGGAAATCCTGGATTTCTAAACATACTAGATCCCACTGCAATGCCTTCCCAGCCTCAGTGATATTCAATACCATCTCTGTCAGTAACTTCTGGGTTATAGAACTAAGGGTGGAAATGACATGTAACTTACCAACTTCAGCCTATACTTAAGATAGCTGAGCTTCAAAAATAAGGCTAGTGGCCTTTTCTAGTTGGCCCAATTTCTTATCATGTTCTTGGCTTTGAAAAATAATTCAGATGACTGCAACACTATTGGCCCCAGCCCACAGGGATCTGGTCAATTCCCCTTTCTCCAGAGGAAATAACCCAGGCTCTTTGTTGTGCTAAGCTAATGGCAGCCCCTTGTGAGCAATCTGGGTATGTAAAAGTGATCTGAAAACTGGATAAAGACAATGTCATTTAAAATCCAATTAGGAAGGGCAATACATACTAAAGGATTTATCCAAAACACAGGGCGCAGCCTGTAGAATAAACCCCAAAATCCAAGTAATTCCACATTCCCAAACATGGGTCCCACAAGTTTTTTTTCTGCCAGTGTATAATTCCTCGGGTTTCTTCACCAGGGTCAGTTCTCAATGTCCTTTTTAGTCAGGAATTCCTGGACTTTGGCAATGTCAGTGGAGTGAGTGTTTTTTTTCTTCTTTCCCCAAACAGTTGTAGTTCAGCATTCTACAGGGGAGGGATTAGGAATACACCAGCCTGTAATGGTTTTTGATTCTTCTAGAAAAGTTCAAAGGCACAGTAGGTCTGTCAGCGGACAAGGGAGAGGTTAGCTAGCACGTCACCTTGTCCTTTTTCCCTGCTGTCCAGAAGCACAGTTGAACTAGAAGAAAGAATAGGCTAATCATATAGGAGAGTTCTCCTGATGTGGACGGGTCTTTTTGCAGTGAGAATCATGGGTCCAGGCAGTCAGTCTTTGGCATTTCACAGCGGTGTTGGTAATCAGCAGGACTCAATAAGGGCCTTTCCAGCGTGGAGCCAAAGCAGTCTTTTGTTGGTGGACCTGTACATTGATCCGGTCTCCAGGTTCCATGGAGTGGCAGGGCTGCTAGGGTCTTCGGGTAGTGCGTCTTTACCTGTGTAAAAAGGAAACCTAACACATTGCATTAGTGTCTTTGCAGATTGTACAGCCCCCCTTTTCTGGTTGTTAGCCAAGTGTCCTTGAACGAAGTCAGTGTGTATCTTTTTTTTTTTTTTTTTTTGGACTGAGCTTGCTAGTTAAAGTTTTTCTTATTTAACTCGTTCTTTTTTCTTTTCCCCTTTTTGGCTTCCTTTTTTAACCTACAAAGGAAACTTTTACTTTTTACTTATACACCTTTTGTTAACAATGAACACATACACATTGCTGTTATACAGTACATTAGTCTTATTATTTAATGTATGCCACATATACCCTTTTACTAAAATAACCTTATTACAGAGCTTTGGAACAACAAGCCAGGACAAGCACACCCACTTTGATGAGTTTATTTAATACAACCTCTAGTTCAATAGCTTCCCACCATCCCCAGCCCTCTGGCTAGAAGTTTGAGGTAGCCAGAAGGATGCCATGCACAATATGGGGAGTGGGTTAACTTTTCATGTCCTCGCTTCCAAAGACTGTTAGTATGCAAATTTTAACAACAATTTTCAATTAAAAGATTTGGCCAATGTAGTTTCTTTCTCTTACTTAAGAAAATATATTAGACTTTAATAGATCACATTTTTCTGATGTATCCAAACACTTTGTATTTTAAGTTGAACAAAACAAATATCTGCATTTCAATTCAAGCCTTCTGCTTTATTTTAAACCAGACCATCCCATGAAAATATTAATTACAACAATTTTGGCCACTTGAGACAGACACCACAAGACAGAACATAGAACACAAAACATAATTTTTACTCTGCCAGTAAATCATGGTATGTTGTATGCTGTTTAGCTGGCATTAGTTTTCTTTAATTATCTGAAAGACAAAAACAAAGGTCTACCCCTTCTGGGCAGTCAATTATTGCTTAAAATATACAAATACCCTTGTTGATTTTAGGCAAAACAGGGGAATTACCCCATATTTTTTTGTATATGTTTTATAGGCAGCCCAGGTTTCAGTGGCTTTTACCTTATCAGTTAGATAATTTGCATTAATACAGATGCTTTCTGGCTTGCTTTTTACTTTTAACTCCTGCTTTTAAACACTGAAAGAAAATATCACCACTGATAGTGCCTTAGAGCCTAATAAATTTTCATTTACACAGCACTGTATACATTCTTTAGCTAATTCAACAAAATTGTTCATAGCCAAATGATTGCAATCTAATAATTTCTTTGCCTGAATTTATTTACAAACATTTAAAAAAAAACACCAAGAACTTTTCTCTTTAGCATTTTTACAAAGTTCAACTACTACTCCCTCCAGCAACTACAGAGTTAACTCTTCACTCTCCTTCAAATCACTTGCTCTTTCCTTATATCACTTGCTTGGCTCCCAACAGCCACTTACCAATTCAAATTGCCATTCCAAATATCCTCCTGAGTATTTGAAATCCCCATGCTTACACTCACTTACTTCTTACTTCCACTAGACCCTCAAAAGTTTCCAGCCTGTTCTCCAAGCTCTCTGCCTGCCCGCCTGGGCCCGATCCTTTTTTTTTTTTTTTTTTTTTTTTTTTTTTTTGCGCTGAACCGTTTCTTTTATGGGCTTCTGCCCCCACCCTTCTGGTTTTTTTTCCTAAAACATTTTATTCACAAGACGACCCGAGTCCTCCCTCGTGAGGCTTGCCACCTGGACAAAACGCATGGCCCACTGGCATTAACTATTTAATTGCCTCTTGTAGCAAACACACTGCTGTTACGGCATATGCTGAACACGAATGGTTACATTTTAACAAGTCCCTGAAGGACTGGTACTTGCTTAGCCAGGGCTTCCTTTTCTAACTGGAAGTCCTGTCTCAAGGCCTGCAACTTGCCCTGGGCGCAGGTTTGAGTTGCTGCCTGGTTCATGATTTATGCTCTTAATTGCTTAATTCTAGTTATCAAATACACATTTTTTTTCCTTTTCTCCAACTACTCTATTGCCCAGTCCTGCTACGACTGGGGGTAGATTCACCTGCCACCCTTCCTGGTCAACCAGGGTGGAGAGAGGAATGCTAAACCCTTCTCCAGTTCTCAGACTTACTGCAGCTGAGAATGGGCACACCTTTAATTATGCAATCCTCAACATATAACACCAACAGAACCAAATAAAACAAGCATAAAACAACAAGGGTAAAACAAATAGATGGTGTAAATTCTACAGGGTTCCCCCATTCTCTATTGCTCACCAAACTGTGACAAATTTCTGTTACCAATTATCCCTCATGTCAGGTGATCAAACTGACACTGCAGGACGGTGGGGGGGTGGGGTGGATAGAGAAAGCACACCATATAACCAAATTTTAAAGCTTCATTAAAAATAATAAAACAACAATGG
>NW_025423027.1:0-29412 GCF_020497125.1 Mauremys mutica | reverse complement strand
TGGCATTATGAATTAAGTTATGTTTTTCTTACTACTGCCAGTAAGTGAGCTTTAGGAGCAGCAGAATAATGTTAACTTAGCAATGCAGGGAAGCATATTGTACTTCTTATTAATAGAATAAAATAAACTCACAACGATTACAGCTACGCTTCTGTCACTGCTGTCATGAGAGAGACGTACTGTGTGATTTTCATGATTAAAAACAAATCTATTACTCTTGACATCTTCTGCCCCACTGAAATCAGTTTGAGTCTTGCCACTAAGTCCAACTGAAACAGAATCCAGCCCTTTGGGATTTGTGGGTGAACGTGATAACAGCAACTGTCATATTAAATGCTTGGCTGGATGTAGAATAATAAAGAGCAGAAACTCAGGGACAACACCATAGTGACAGAAAGTCAATTAGAGAACATAGAGGAGTGATGATGTTTCTGCATTTCCCAAGGTTGATTTAAAAATATCTATACAAAGGGTTCATTTGATTTACAAATTTTTCCTTGCCCTTGGCTCTCACTCTTCCTTCATGGTTCCACCTACGACCTGTCTTCAGTGGCCAAGTACCCACTGTCCTTCAAATTCTATTTGAAAACCCATCTCCTAAGGTTATACCCTCATCTCTTATTCGCATAGTCAATAATCTCCTCCACTCTCATGCTAGGTCTACACTGGCGGGGGGAGTCGGCCTAAGATACGCAACTTCAGCTATGCAAATAGCGTAGCTGGAAGTCGGCGTATCTTGGGTCGACTTACCTGGCCATGAGGACGGCCGGTGAGTCGACTGCTGCCACTCCCCCATCGACTCCGCTTCCGCCTCGCGCCACGGTGGAGTTCCGCTTTGACGGCAGAGCGAGTCGGGGATCAATTTTATCATCATCTACTCTAGATGCGATTAATCGATCCCCAATAGATCAATCACAACCTGCCTTATCCGGCGGGTAGTGTAGACGTACCCTCCGACTCCCAAAAGGGCTGTGGAGTTTTGACTTTGTCTTGTAGCTTTTAAACCTTTTCAGGGCAAGGAGAGTTTGTTTGTTAAAAACAAACATTTACCGTGCAAATATAAATCTTTTGTAATAATGATAAGAAAAATAGGTTAATTTTCTGGACTGCCAATAACAGTGAACAGATATCAACCCAGTAATCACAAAGCACAAGCACAGTTTCTACAGAGTTTACACTAAAAATGAGGAAAACATATGAAACTATCTAACAATGCCTAAGACAAGACTTTTTAAAAAAAATACTGTATTTCCGTGGACTTTTGCGCGTGCGTGGGGTGGGGGGGTGGGGGGGGGGGGGGTCGGGGGACTGGTGCATTGTGTCTCCCTGACATCCCTGTGACCTTTCTGCCATCATATAAGTCATACTGACAAGCCAGACATTTAAATTTCACCTATATTTAACCCTGTGAAATAGAAGCGACAATATGTATTTTCCCATTACATGTTTCACTTGTTAGGTCTATAAATCTCACTCTTGCTACGCTGTGCAAGAATGGATTTACCTAAGAGTTTCATACAAGAGTAGTAATTGGAAAATGGTTTCATGCATTACTGGCTTTTTTAATTTAAATAAAATAGCATTTATATTACAAAAATAGAACAAAAAATAAATGACAGAATGCATTGTATGAGTTGCCAATTGATATTTAAAATAGGTGCTCTATCATGAAGAATGACCGGGGGGCAGCGTGCGCCGGAGAGGCGCCCCACAGGGACGGGGCAAGTTTGTGCAGGAGGAAGGCGCCCCACAGAACGGGGCAGTGGTGACTACATGAAGGGAGCCACCTTGGAATGTGTGATTTGCTGAAGACTTAGGTTGTGTCTACACGATGAAAAGAAAAAAAAGTGTCTTAGCAAAATGCTCAGAGCCTGGGTCAACTGATTGGTAGGATGGCTCTTGCTATGATCGGGGATGGAAAATGACCAAAGGAGAGGCCAAAGGCTTGGTACAGAGGACCAGATATCAGTGGACAATGAGCCACGAGTCTTGGCAGAAGGCTATAGCACGCTCTCCGTAACCCCGAACACGGGGAAGTGGCACGAAAGAAGAGGAAGAAACAAAGTTAACAGACAATGAAGCAAAATATAAAATTATTTAAAAATAGGACAGACTGAGGTGTAAACAACATTATTTTTTCCCACATTTTTTTTGTTTATGTCATCTGCTTAAGACAGATAACAACATACTTGTTTCCTGCTTGAAGTGTTTAGTAATCCTTTGATCGCTATATAAATCCAAATACAATGAGATCCTAACAACTAACAACAACAAAAAATTTGAAAATGCTAAATAAGGTAAGTTATGCCTGATGGGGAAGAAAACAGAGAAGAATACAATACATAAGTAGGTCCATTGTGTAACCATCTGAATGAGACAGGTATTTACCGCTTCTATTTTATATACACCTCTACACCCCGATATAACACGACCTGCATAGAACATGCAATTCGGATCTAACCGCTGGTAAATCTGAGCTCTGGGAGTGCGGGAAAGGTGCAGGGCTGCGCGCTCCACGATCAAAAGAAACGTTCAATTTTAAGCATTTTCACCTATAAACGCGCTAAGATTTTTTGGCTCCCGAGGACAGGTTTATGTCGATGTAGAGGTGTATCTTAAAAATTTGACATTTACTGATTTATAGTCTTTTTTTAAGGTATTATCAACTTGCTATTCTGCTGAAAAATACTGTGCAAACGTACTTAATTTTTTTAAGATCCTATCTAAAGAATAAGAGTTTTCAATTAAATTTCTCTGGAAAGGTTTAAGCTGTTACCAGAAACCTACATGATTAAAAATAAAGCTTTATATTGTACAGTTGGGCACAGTCCCTTATATAACCAACAAAACAGACATCCAGATTTATGGTGATGGATAATCATATAAACTAGAACCTACCTATACAGTCGCATAACAGTATTGCCAGTAGCATGGGAACTTTTAATAGCACAGAGGCCACCCCCCCAGTGCACCTTTCCAGCTGCAACACTCTGAAGACTTCTTGAATTTAAAAGCACTTCTTGATAGTGTATTTCTAGGTACTGGGCTGGAGTAGGAGGGGGAGAAACAGAAGCCAGATTTCCATCGTGTAACCCTGTGTTTGCAGTACTGAACAGTGGTGTTGGTCCCTATTTTTTGATCTGTTCTGAATAAGAAATGGCCTGTGGGAGAAAAAGACTCTATTAAAAACACAATAAAAAATAAACAAATGGAACAGGCAGAGACTTATTTGGTTCGCCTTAAAGCGTTTTGCTTTTTATTTTTAATATCTTACATTTTTTTCAGCCTACAAAGATTCTTGAAACCAATACATTGCACAACACTGTGCATAGAAAAAAACAGCATATTTTTAAAGTACAAGTGAAAATATTTAATGATTACACTCACTCTGTCCCCAGTGGGACCACAACCACACGCACTACAATAATGTAGTCAGTGTGCCTAGCCAAGCTCTTGCCAAATTCTCGCACGAGTGTGGACAGGCCTTCTTTCGTCTGAATCACGTGTTATAAAAACTATGGTCACATACTCCAGTGGATCAAATGTTATTCCAGATACCACACCTCGATCACAATTGTTTCTTAGTCTAAATACAGGGTTTGACAGATATGGAAACCCCATTGCCGTAACTCTGGGATACTTCTATGTTCAAATTATGTAGGGTTTTTCATGTACGACCAGTGGGTTCCTGCTCCATTGGTGAGAATTACCAGGGGGGTTTTTATCCTCCAGGAACTAAAAATAGTGGGGGGTGATTATCTTGGGGATTGTGTGAGTAACTCCAGCGAAGCACCACCTGGGCTCATGAAATATTAAATTTTTTGGCTCAAGTTGGGATTTCCATAGAGTGGTGACAAAGAAAAAGGCTTTCAGTAAAAAAGGATAACCTTGAACAGACCCAGGGGCTTCCTTTCTGACCCACGAAATGAACAGAACCTTCTGTCCAACAGGGCTCCCAAATCCTTTCAAAAGGGTGGGACTGCTTTGGCTTAAGAGGGCCCCCATAAGACTGATGAGTGACCCCCTGGTATGATTTAATATGTTTTCTCTATAAATGGTTTTTACCCTGAGTTGTGTAGTAACTTGGAATTGCCGGCAATATGCTGGTCATGGCCCTTGGAGAAAAAACAATGCACAGACACTGGTCTTTACCATAGCGTCAGGCAGGGGGCTGTGCTCCTTCCAAAAAACCTAGTCAGACGGATGTGAGTCCAGGATCTTTGCCCAGAGACCAGTAACAGCTGGAGATCTAAGACCTGACTGGGCACATCCAGGAGCAGACCAGGGACAAGAGAGGATAATGTGGCAATGACCCAGAAACTGTGATACAGGGAAAACAGCAGCATCTCAAATATAACTGCATGGCAACTTTTGGAGCAAATGTAGGCAGTTTCGTTTTTGATGTATCCTAATGAATCATTTATCCTAATCCTCAGTTGATGTTTGTGGCCATTCACCCTACTAAAGGTGTGATACACAGACACAGGAGCTGGTTTTTAATTTGGGGGATTGGTGTAGGTAAAAAATTGTTTTGCAAGCCTGCCCAAAAGGGTTGTAGGGCAGAATTAGAGGGGAAAAAATAAAGCGATGTTTGGGACTCTCTCAATGAGTCAATCACCATGCTAATGCTGACAACATTTTTTAACTGAAATTTCTGGGGCGAATGCCACTCGTACATGAGCTCGGAGGCAACATGTTCAAACGAGCTTTCAAGAAGCTCGTAAATCCTCACCAACTGGGGGTTAAGAAGGAGCACTGTGCAGAATTTTGTTGTTGCCAGGAAACACCAACAGCAAATACAGAACTATATAAGTGTGTGCATATCAGAGGAGGAAACAGAGGGTGGCCAAAGCATAAAATGATTTATAATAGATTAAGTTATAATATAATTATTATTCAGTAAAGATACACTGGAAGTTATATCCGGAATGAAATCTGCTCTTTTACTCCCTGGTGAGAAATAAGGACATTTGATAACCCAGAAAAGTTGTGCTATGAGAAGGATTTGCACTGTGGACCTTGGCATCAGCTGGCCCTTCTTTGAAATATTTCCCCTCAAGAACAGGGTCGGCTCTACCATTTTTGCCACCCCAAGCAAACACAAAATCGCTTGGACTGCTGCTGCCCGAACTGCCTAAGTGCCCACACAAAAACCCCAAAACAAATGTTCGGACTGCCACCGCCCAAACTGCTGAAAGAGGGAAAAAAAAACCCACACTCAGCCTGCCGCCGCCTGAACTGCCGAAGCGCCCAAAAACCCCCCAACACACACATTCGGACTGCCACCGCCCAAACTGCCAAAACAGGGGAAAAAAACCACACTCAGACTGCCACCACCCAAACAGCCGTAGCGCCCCCCAAAAACCCCAAAACAAACGTTCGGACTGCCACCGCCCAAACTGCAAAGAGGGGAAAAAACCCACACTCAGCCTGCCGCCGCCTGAACTGCCTAAGCGCCCAAAAACCCCCAAAACAAACGTTCGGACTGCCAAGGCCCAAACAGCCCAAAAACAGGGAAAAAAAACCCACACTCAGACTGCCACCACCTGAACTGCCGAATCGCCCAAAAAAAACCCAAAACCACATGCTCGGACTGCCGCCAAGCCGAACTGCCAAAGCAGAAATAAAATAAAAAAGCCACCCAGACTCTGCCGGCCCCAAGAATGGACGGAATGCCACCCCTTAGCATGTGCCTTGCTCCCGGCATGTGCTTCCTCTGGCTTGGTGCCTGGAGCCAGCCTGGCCTGAGAAGATTCCTGGTTAATACACAGCCATATAAAGGAACTTCACTTGTAAATCAAATATTAAGGCTATTGGTAATGGCGGCGGAGAACTAGGGGAACAGCAAAGAAGCCCACCTACAGAGCATTTAAATTCAGAAAGGGGAAACTACACAAAACTGAGGAAGCTAGCTAATCAAGAAATTAAAAAGGTACAATCCCAAAAGTGAAATGGCCTGCAAGCTGCATGGAATATTTTTAAAAAAAATTCTATAATTAAAGCCTCAAATTAACTGTAATATTCCAAATGAAAAAAAAAACATAGTAAGAGGCGCCAAAAAAGTGCTACCCCCACGATTAAACAACAAAGTAAAAGAAGCGGTTTAGAGGCCAATAAGGCATCATTGTAAAAACTGGAAGTTAAAACCTACAGAGGAAAATAGAAAGGAGCATAAATTCTGGCAAAGTCAAGTATAATTAGGCAGGAACAAAAGAAATTTGAAGAGCAAACTAGCCCAAAGACTCAAAAACTAACTAGTAAATTTTTTTTTAGTACATAAAAAAAAAACCAGAAGCAGGAAGCTTCTACACTAAACATTCAGTGGAGCCATTGGTAGAATAAAGGAAGCACTCAAGAAAGAATAAACCCATTGTGGAGAAACTAAACGAATTCTTTGCATCTTTCACACTTGAGCCATTCTTTTTAGGTGACAAGTCTGAGGAACTGTCTCAGACTGATGGGTGCCCAGTTACAGGAGGTTTTGGAACAAGCTGATAAATTAAACCGTAAGAGAGTCACCAGGACGAGATGGTGTCACCCAAGAGTTCTGAAGGAATTCAAATACGAAACTGCAGAACTACTAACTGTGGTATGTAACCCGTCATTTAAATCAGCTTCTGTATCAGATGACTGGAGGATAGCTAATGTGATACCAATTTTTTTAAAAGGCTCTAGAGTCGACCCTGGCAATGACAGCCTGGTAAGCCTAACTTCCGTGTGAAGCAAACTGGTTGAAACTCTAGTAAAGAACAGAATTATCAGACACAGAGATGAACACAATTTGTTGGCGAAGAATCAACACTTTTTTTTCGTAAAAGGACATCATGCCACATCAATCTATTAAAATTCTTTGAAGGGGTCAACAAATGTGGAACAAGGGAGATCCAGTGGATACGATGTACCTGGACTGTCAGAAAGTCTTTGACAAGGTCCCTGACCAAAAGCTCTTAAACAAACTAAATAGTCATCAATCCGTAACTAGTTAAAAGATAGGAAACAAAGGGTAGGAATAAATTGCCAGTTTTTTCAGAACGGAGAGAGGTAAATACTGAGGTCCCCCAGGGACTGTACTGGGACCAGCGCTGTTCAACATATTCATAAATGATCTGGAAAAAGGGATAAACAGTGAGGTGGCAAAATGTATAAAAGATACAAAACTATTCAAGATAGTTAAGTCCCAAGCAGACTGTAAAGAGTTACAAAGGGATCTCACAAAACTGAGTGACTGGCAACAATATTCATTTGTCAACATTGAATTTCATCTGCCAAGTAATGCACGTTGGAAACATAATCCCAGCAGTACATACAAAATGACCACTCAGGAAAGAGACCTTGATGTAAATGTGGATCGTTCTCTGAAAACATCCGCTCCATGTGCAACGGCAGTGAAAAAGCCTAATGTTAGGAATCATTAGGAAAGCGATAGATAGTAAGACAGAAAATCATAATGCCTCTACATAAATCTAGCTATACCCACATCTTTAATATTGTGTGCAGATCTGGTCACCCCATCTTACTTAGAATTGGGAAAGTTATACAGAAGGGCAACAAAAACGATTAGGGGTATGGAACGGCTTCCGTATGCGGAGAGATTAAAAAGACTGGGACTGTTCACCTTGGAAAAGAGACAGCTAAAGGGAGATACGATTGAGGTCTATAAAACCATCACTGGTTGTGGAGAAAGGAAATAAGGAAGTGTTATTTACTCCTTCCACGTAACTTAAGAAACTAGGGGTCACCCAATGAAATGAATAGGCAGCAGGTTTAAAACAAACTAAAGGAAATATTTCTTCACACAACGCACAGTCAACCTGTGCAACCCATTGACAGGTGATGTTGTGAAGTTTTTGAATGCAGCTATTTTTTTGGTATATAATTCTACATTTGTAAGTTCAACTTTCATGGTAAAAAGATTGCTCTACTGTACTTGTATTACATGAATTGAAAAATACTTTTTTTATTTTTACAGTGCAAATAGTTGTAATACAAATATACAGTGAGCACTGTACACTTTGTATTCTGTGCTGTAATTGAAATCAATATACTTGATAATGTTAAAGATGTAAAAAGGTGTAAAAATCCCAAAATATTTAAAGAAATGGTATTCTATTATTGTTTAACAGCGCAATTAATTGCTTGACTGCAGCAGAATTCTGCTTGCTGTACGTACTATGAAGAAAAAAATTCTTCCAACACTACTGCAGATATACAGCACCTCTGTGGAGTAGGGGCTTGGGGCTATTTCTGCAGATCTGCTCAGCTCACAGCCTAGCTACTTCAAGCCAGTGTCTGTGGTCTAGATTTGCACAGACATATTCCTTGGAGTAATTCTATAGAGCCTTCAAGACCGCACATGTAGACACTCATCAAAATAATGCCACATGACAGTATAACAATTAGAAGATATTTCCCCCTTAAAAGACGATAATTAAAATGTACGGCATGAAAAAGAACTAGAATGTCAAAGATTAGACCATGTTTGCACTCCACTTTTTAGTCTCTGAATCAGGCTGCTAAAGCTGTTACTCTCCACTGTGACCAATTATGGCTTAAGCCTAGTGGAGAATCAGGGCCCCACATTCTTAAGGTCTTTTAGAATCACGTAGAATAAAAAAATCATGAAAAAATTGAAGAGGAGTCAAAAAATTCTTACAAATCCCGTAAGTATGAAAGGTAAATATCACTGTCCCCATGACAAGTGGGTAGGTTCCACAGAGTTTTGCAATATTAGAACTACTGAAAATTAGTTTATACCTACAAATTGCTTGTCTTAAGAGTCATAGGATCATAGAATATCAGGGTTGGAAGAGACCTCAGGAGGTATCTAGTCCAACCCCCTGCTCAAAGCAGGACCAACCCCAACTACATCATCTCAGTCAGGACTTTGTCAAGCTGGGCCCTAAAAACCTCTAAGGAAGGAGATTCCACCACCTCCCCAGGTAACCCATCCCAGTTCATCACCACCCTACTAGTGAAAAAGTGTTTCCTAATATCCAACCAAGACCTCCCCACTGCAACTTGAGACCATTGCTCCTTGTTCTGTCATCTGCTACCACTGAGAACAGCCGTGCTCCATCCTCTTTGGAACCCCCTTTCAGGTAGTTGAAGGCTGCTATCAAATCCCCATCACTCTTCTCTTCTGCAGACTAAACAATCCCAGTTCCCTCAGCCTCTCCTCATAAGTCATGTGCCCCAGCCCCCTAATCATTTTTGTTGCCCTCCACTAGACTCTCTCCAGTTTGTCCACATCCTTTCTGTAGTGGAGGGCCCAAAACTGGACACAGTACTCCAGATGTGGCCGCAACCAGTGCCCTATAGAGGGGAACAATCACTTCCCTTGATTTGCTGGCAATGCTCCTCTTAATGCAGCCCAATATGCCATTGGACTTCTTGGCAGCAAGGGCACACTACTGACTCATATCCAGCTTCTCGTCCACTGTAATCCCCAAGTCCTTTTCTGCAGAACTGCTGTTTAGCCAGTCAGTCCCCCAGCTTATAGCAGTGCATGGGATTCTTCTGTGCTAAGTGCAGGACTCTGCACTTGTCCTTGTTGAACCTCATCAGATTTCTTTTGGCTCAATCCTCCAATTTATCTAGCTTACTCTGGACCCTAGATCTACACTCCAGCGTATCTACCTCTCCCTCCAGCTTAGTGTCATCTGCAAACTTGCTGAGGGTGCAATCCATCCCATCATCCAGATCATTAATAAACATGGTGAACAAAACTGGCCCCAGGACCAACCCCTGGGGCACTACGGTGACAAAGTGTCCGGTTTTCGACTGGAACACCAGCTCGAAAAGGGACCCTGGCGGTTCCAGTGAGCACCACCGACCTGGCCATTAAAAGTCCGGTCAGCGGTGCTGGGGCACTAAGGCAGGCTAGTCCCTGCCTGTCCTGGCATCACACTGTGCCCCAGAAGCGGCCAGCAGGTTTGGCTCCTAGGCGGGGGGGCCAAGGGGCTCTGCATGCTGCCCCCAACCCGAGGACCAGTGGGAGCTGGGGGAGCCAGTGCCTGTGAGTGAGAGCAGCATGGGGAGCTTCCTGGTCCCCCGGGCTAGGACCTGGACCTGCTGGCTGCTTCTGGGGTGCATGCAGCGTGGTGCCAGGACAGGCAGGCAGCCTGGCTTAGTCCCGCTGTGCCACTGACCGGGAGCCGCCCAAGGTAAGCTCCTGCCCCAGCCACAAGCCTCTGCCCAAGACCAGAGCCCCGCCTCAAAACCAAAACCCCTCCTGCACCCCAAACTCCTCATCCCAGCCCCACCCCAGAGCCCTCACCCACCCTGCACCCCCAGCCCAGAGCCCCACCTCAAAACCAAAACCCCCTCCTGCACCCCAAACTCCTCATCCCCCTCACCACCCCAGAGCCCTCACCCACCCTGCACCCCCAGCCCAGAGCCCCGCCTCAAAACCAAAGCCCCTCCTGCACCCCAAACTCCTCATCCCCCTCACCACCCCAGAGCCCTCACCCACCCTGCACCCCCAGCCCAGAGCCACCTCAAAACCAAAACCCCCTCCTGCACCCCAAACTCCTCATCCCCCTCACCACCCCAGAGCCCTCACCCTCCATGCACCCCCAGCCCTGTTCACCGGCTCAAAAACTTTAGCCCCTCCTGAAACCCAAACTCCTCATCCCCATCACCACCCCAGAGCCCTCACCCACCCTGCACCCCCAGCCCAGAGCCCCGCCTCAAAACCAAAGCCCCTCCAGCACCCCACACTCCTCATCCCCGTCACCACCCCAGAGCCCTCACCCACCCTGCACCCCCAGCCCAGAGCCCCGCCTCAAAACCAAAGCCCCTCCTGCACCCCAAACTCCTCATCCCCCGTCACCACCCAAGAGCCCTCACCCACCCTGCACCCCCAGCCCAGAGCCCCGCCTCAAATACCAAAGCCCCTCCTGCACCCCAAACTCATCATCCCCCTCACCACCCCAGAGCCCCTCACCCTACCCTGCACCCCCA
Source organism: Mauremys mutica (assembly GCF_020497125.1). Taxonomy (NCBI): domain Eukaryota; kingdom Metazoa; phylum Chordata; order Testudines; family Geoemydidae; genus Mauremys; species Mauremys mutica. Next base: position 18,450 of record NW_025423027.1, on the reverse strand, counting down.
GCCCAGAGCCCCGCCTCAAAACCATAAAGCCCCCTCCTGCACCCCCAAACTCCTCATCCCCCTCACTCCACCCCAGAGCCCTCACCCCACCCTGCACCTCCCCAGCCCAGAGCCCCGCCTCAAAACCAAAGCCCCTCCTGCACCCCCAAACTCCTCATCCCCCTCACCACAACACCCATAGCCCTCACCCACCCTGCACCCCCAGCCCAGACCCTGCCTCAAAACCAAAACCCCCTCCTGAACCCCAAACTCCTCATCCCTGTCACCATCCCCAGAGCCCTCACCCACCCTGCACCCCCAGCCCAGAGCCCCGTCTCAAAACCAAACCCCTCCTGGCACCCCAAACTCCTCATCCCCCTCACCACCCCAGAGCCCTCACCATCCCTGCACCCCCAGCCCAGAGCCCCGTCTCAAAAACCAAAGCCCCCTCCTGAACACCCAACCTCCTCATCCCTGGTCCACACCCCAGAGCCCTCACCCACCCTGCACCCCCAGCCCAGAGCCCCGCCTCAAAACCAAACCCCCTCCTGCACCCCAAACATCTCATCCCTGTTCACCACCCCAGAGCCCTCACCCACCCTGTACCCCCAGCCCAGAGTCCCCGTCTCAAAACCAAAGCCCCCTCCTGAACCCAAAAAAAACTCCTCATCCCTGTCACCACCCCCAAGCCCTCACCCACCCTGCACCCCCTGCCCAGAGCCCCATCTCAAAACCAAAGCCCCCTCCTGCAACCCCAACTCCTCATCCCTGTCACCACGCCCAGAGCTCTCACCCACCCCTGCACCCCCAGCCCAGTGCCCTGTCCCTATCCCTGAATCCTTCATCCCCAGCCCCACCCTGAGCCTGCACCCCAAACTCCAAGCCCCCTCACTGCGCCAAACCCCTCATTTCGGGCACCCCCAGACCCAGAGCCCTGCACCCTCAGCCAGAGCCCTCACACCCTCCCACACCCCAACTCCAAGCCCCCCCGTCCCTGCCGCCATATAACCCCTCATATCGGGCCCCAGCCCCAGACCCCGCACCCCCATTAGAGGCCCTCACTCCCACAGACACCCGAACCCCCTGCTGCGTCCCAGTGAAAGTGAGCGAGGGTGGGGGAGGGCGAGCCACCAAGGGAGGAGGAATGTAGGGAGTGGGAGGCGGGGCCTTGGGGAAGGGGCGGGGCTAGGGTGTTTTGGGGTTTGGTGCAACTAGGAAGTTTGGCGACGCTATGGGGCATCTCCACTCGATACCGGCTGCCAACTAGCCATCGAGCCTGGGTTTTTGGGGGGTTGGTTTGTTGGGGGGGTGGTGGATGCCCAAACTCCCTGAACCCAAGGATCTCGCCAGCTTTCTAGTCCACCGTAGAGTCCACTCATCCAGCCCAGACTTCTGTAACTTGCCAGGCAGGATACTGTGGGAGACTGGTGTCTAAAGGGCTTTGCTAAAGGTTCATTCCTTCGTACCCGCCAAAGTGACATCAGGTTTTCAAATGGCTCAGCTGTTTACAACGACACATATTTATAGCCTAAGCAATGCTAGTACGAGCGGCAAACTCCCCATGTACCGCCACTCGGCTGCAAAGAAGGAACTGAGGTGGGGGGGAGCCAGCCGCACCCCCTATACCGTGCCATGCGGGCGCCACTCCAGAGGGGGCCGGAGCAGCTCCCCTGTGGATACTGCTGGTGGAAAAACGTCCCGCCCCGGTGCATGTGGAGAGCACACACACAATGTGCAATGGACATGAGCAAGCACACCCGAAAAACTACCATTTACTAGTTCAAGAACAGCAAGGAACCCATGCCCCATGCTGCAGAGGGAGGTGAAAAGCTCCAAGGGTGGTCTGCCAATCTAAGCAGGGGGGAAATTCCTTTCACAACCCCACGTATGGGTCAACACCATTTACATAATCGAATAGCGAATACAAAGGTTAAACGGGAGATAGATGTACACTACAGAATCAGCTCCCTCAAGTGTACTCTGTGTGACTCATCAGGTTTCTAGCAATACCAGAGATTGTCTCTCTGGTTTATGTATGCAAATGCTCAGCAGCGTGTGGACTCCTACACTTAAAGCAACAGTGGTCCCGGTATGTGCGGATGGGAGGTGGGGGGAGAGAGAATCTCTTCTTTCCTACCCTCTATGATCAAAATGCATGCGCCAGCTTTATGTGTTTCACAGCCGTTATTTGCATCTCCTTCAGTGACACCATTTTTTTTCCAGAACCCTTAGAAAGCCATAAATATCCCCCACTGACTTGAGACAGGAGTTGACCTGAATGTTTCTGAGGTAAAAATTAGGCTTCATGGAATCAATTTACTCTAGTGTCCACTTCAACCGACTGCAGTGGAAAAAGACACCAGCGATGCATTTGGTCCCAAGAGCCACTAACCACGAGTGTACAACTGAGAGGCCAAATGCTGGCAGTCCCAGATGAGGAATGGAATCCTGGTCACGCAACATGAAAAAAAGGGTCACAGCTAAATCATTCCTGCTCACTTGTGGAGAAGGTCCCAGGATTTGGCCCCTCTCTCTAAAAAAAAATCTCCCCTTGAACGATCATTTTATTATTGATTGTTTGAGCTGCACATTTGGGAATTTTTGTCAGGATTCTTCAAGAAAAAAAATGTTTTTTGTGATATTTATTCTCTGTACTGACCTGACATAAATTATTCATCTTAAACTGAAAAGGGAAGTGCCGCTGATAGAACTGGCAATCTGAGACTGAGAGTACTGTCCAGTTTTCTAATCAAAATCAAGTATCAGAGGTGGGAGCCGAGCCCGTGTTAGTCTGGATCTGTGAAAGCAGCAGAGAGTACAGTCTGGCAGTGGCACCTTATAGACTAACAGCACCGTATTGGAGCATGAGCTTGCGTGGGTGATGGACGGTGATGGAGAAGAAATAACTGGAGAAATTGGCGTGGAAGAATTTCACAGAGCGTGTCAACCAATGGGTCAAAGAAAGTGTGAAAAAATGAACCCTGGAATATGCAGCATTTAGCCAAGGCCACCAGGTCACTCCGTAGCAGCACACCTATGTACAAGTGATCTCTGTGGCCTGTATTACAAAAAGCTTTGAAAATTCAAATAGTTTTAAGGTGCTTCCTGTTAGAAGAACTACCACTGAGCTAAACACTAGAAAGTGATTAGATTGTAGACAGAGAGCTCATGGATATAGACAGCCACACAACATCCAACCAGACCTCGCCTTCACTCCTTAGAGACCAGTCTGTTCTTTTCAGCTTGCCCGTTGCACGGGCCCCTTCACACTCTGGGGAGGGAGCCGGGCACACACCCTATGGAGCCGTTTTTCTGGGAATGGTGTGTCCAGGACACAGCCATCTCAGAATTTGGCTCTTGATGTCTGTAATACTAAAACCTGACATTTATTAATTCCTAAGCCAGACAGACCCTCACCCTACAACTATGCCACAGACCATCCATCCAACCCCAGCCCTTCCCTACTTGACACTACCAACCCCACACTGCGCCATGATGTCCAGCTCCCCCCCCCCCAACCTGCCCTGCCCCACTCACCCACCTCGGCTCCCCCCACTTACTAACAGGGTCCACTCCCCACACCCCCTCTTTCCACCTCAGTCTCATCTGAGTTAAACTGTACTGGGAGCTCCCTGCCATGGGCCAGCCATGTCCTCAAACCACCAGAGGTGATGGCAGAGGCCCCAGAGTCACGAGACCCCTTTCATCTCCGAAGGCTAGATGAGGAACGAGGGGGTGGGCAGGGGTCTACTGGACAGAGGAGCTGGGGTAGATGTTGGGGGCGGGGGGATCCATGTCATGGGTTTTTACCCTATTGTACGATGGCTCCCTGGGGGTCTGCCGAGGCACGATCCTGAGATGTACCACCGCGGTCTGCACCTCCATTTGCAATGAATTGGGGGGGGGCCGCGAATGAAAAAGGTTGAAAACCACTGGGTTACAGGGACAAGGATGTTAGAGATCAGCGTACGTGGTTAGTTAGGGGCAGAGGCAGGACTGGGGGCATGAGGAGGTATTGGGGGGCCTGAGGGACTAAGCGAGGGATGGTGGGGGCTAGACAAGGGAGCATGGGAGGTATTTCGGGATGAAGGCTAGAGGTGGGATGGTGGGGGCTAGAAGATTAGTGGGAGGGATTATGGGGGACTAGAAGAGGGGGAGGATGGTAGGGATTTTGAGGTGGAGGGGAGCTAGAAGAGGAAGGCGGTGAGGGTATTTGCAGGGTGAGGGCTAGACAAGGGGGGGATTTGGGGCAGGAGGGCCCTAAGAAGGAGGGGGTGGGAGGTATTTGGTGGCAGGAGCTAGGAAGATGGGGAGAAATAAGTGTGGGAGAGGAGCTAGAAGACAAGGAGGATGGGAGGTATGCGGGGAGAAGGGTCTAGATGAGGAGGGGGATCTAATGGGGGCAATGGGGCAAGAAGAGGGGCCAAGGATGGGAGATATCTGGGGGCAGGGGCTAGAAGAGGAAGAGGGTGGATAGGTGTTTGCGGGGAGGGGCTGGAAGGGGGGGAGGTAATTTGGAGGCTGGTGATGCTAGAAGAGGAAGGCAGGGGCAAGTAAGGGAGACACGGGTGCTAGGAGGGGATGGGAGGTAATTTGGGGGTAGGGTAAAAGAGGTAAACATGGGAGATCATGTGGGGGACAGGGTAGAAAAGGGAGGAGGTATTTGGGGGCAAGGGTAGAAGGGGGGTGGGAGGCATTTGGGGAGCGGGCGGGGGCTATTGGGGGGCAGTGTGTAGAGGGGGGGAATTGGGGGCGGGGGCTAAGACGAGCTGGTGGGAGATAATTTGGTGGAAGGAGGCAGGGGGTAAAAGGGGTGTGGGGAGGGCATCTTGGGGAGGTGGCGGGGTCTATTTGGGGAGGTGTGTAGAAGGGGAGTTTGGGAGGCATTTGCGGGGAGGGGGCGGGGGCTATTTGGGGAGGGTGTGGAAGGGGGGGATTAGGATGCATTTGGGGCGGGGGCGGGGGCTATTTGGGGAGAGGTAGAAGGGAGGGAGGCATTTGCAGAGGGGGGGCGGGGGGTGTTTGGGGGTGGGTGTAGAAGGGGTGGAGGGAGGTGTTTTGAGGTGGGGGTGGGGGGTGTTTGGGGGAGGGGTGTAGAAGGGGGAGGGGAGGGCCGATTTTGCCGAGGGGGGCGGGTGGTGTGTTTGGGGGTGGGGTGTAGACGGGGGCGGAAGAGGCGTTTTGCAGAGGGGGGCGGGGGGTGTATGGGGGTGGGGTGTAGAAGGGGGGGTTAAGGAGGCATTTGCAGAGGGGGGCGGGCGGGGGGTGTTTGGGACAAGTAGAAGAGGGGGGAGGGAGGCATTTGGAGGAGGGGGCGGGGGTATTTGGGGGTGGGGTGTAGAAGGGGGTGCGGGAGGCATTTGAGGGGGTGGCGGGTGGTGTTTGGGGAGAGTGTAGAAGGGTGAGGAGGGAGGCGTTTGCAGAGGGGGGCGGGACGGTGTTTGGGGGTGGGGTGTAGAAGTGGGGGTAGGAGGCATTTGCAAGGGGGGGGCGGGGGTGTTTGGGCAAGTAGAAGAGGGGGGAGGGAAGGCATTTGGGGAGGGGGCGGGGGTATTTGGGTGGTGGGGTGTAGAAGGGGGGGAGGAAGGCATTTGAGGACTGGGGGGGCGCGGCGGGGGGTATGTTGGGGAGAGGTAGAAGGGGGAGGGAGGCGTTTGCAGAGGGGGGGCGGGGGGTGTTTGGGGGGTTGGGGTGTAGAAGGGGGGGTCGGAAGGCATTTGCAGAGGGGGGGCGAGGGGGTGTATTGGGAAGTAAGAAGAGGGGGGGAGGGAGGCCATTTGATGGTGGGGGCGGGGGTATTTGGGGGTGGGCTGCTAGAAGGGGGGAGGGGAGGGAGGGCATTTGAGGTGGGGTGTGGGCGGGGGCTATTTGGGGGAGGGATGTAGACGGGGGGAGGGAGGGTGATTGCAGAGAGGGGGGCGGGGGTGTTTTGGGGGTAGGGACTGTAGAGGGGGGCGGAGGATGGCATATTGCCGAGGGGGGCGGGGGGTGGTTGGGAACTAGAAGAGGTGGGGAGGAGAGCATTAGAGGGGTGGGGGCGGGGGGTTATTTGGGGGTGGGAATGTAGAGGAGGGGGAGGGAGGCCGCTTGCAGAGGGGGGCGGGGGAGGGGGTGTTAATGGGGGTGGGGAGATTGTAGCAAGAGGGGGGATTGGGAGGCATTTGGGGAGGGGGCGGGGGTAGAAGAGGGGGAGCTCGGGGAATATTTGGGGTGCTCAGGGCCCCCCCGCCGCCCCCTTTACCCGCTCGCGTTCCGGGCCGCGCCACGTGCTGCTCAAGAGCCGCCACGCGAACGCCGCCCGCGAAGCTCCGCCCTCCCGACACAGCCAATAGGAAGAGGAGACAGAGCCCTGACCAATCGGAGCGCAAGTAAAATCCCCCCCCCCCGCCCTCCGCGTTTGAGTGCTGCAGGGACCAGCCCCCCCCCCCCCCCCGGGTGCAGCCACACCGGCTCCGGGGGCACTTTGCGCAGCCACTGCTGTGATGAGCTGGCGAGTCTCAGCCTTGAGGGCCAGGTGCCCCTGCTGCCACCCCCCTCCCAGCCCCCCAACTTGTCTAGGGGGCGCCTCCCTTTCCCCCCCCCCCGCCTCCCTTAGAACCACGTTGTGCCCCGGAGGCCTGGGGCCGCGGAGCCGCTGGCAGTGGTTCTGTAGGGGGCCCCTCGCACCAGCCTCAGTCCATCCTTCCTGGGGACGGGGACCCTGATTTCCAGCCTTCCCTGGGGGGACCTCCCCGAATGGGCTCTCTGCTGCGGAGCCCCAAGCCCCTCCCACTCCCCACCAGCGGGGATGGGAGTGGGGTGAATGCCCCCGAGGCAGTCACATCCCCCCCCCTGACTGCTACATGCTGGGAATCCAGGCTGGGAGGCAGGGGGGCTGCCGGCCGTGGGGTTCCCTGCAGGCCTGGTGCCATTCACAAGGAGAACGGCGACGGCCTGACACCCCAACCCCAGTACGAGCTACCGCCCGGGCCCCCCCCATGCCTACTGCCTCTTGAGCAGCCCCCCTGCGGTGTCCCCAGTACCGCCCCGCGGCGGTGTCCCCTCCCCCGCAGCTTCCCAGCCCCCAGCTCCCACCCGTGACATCCCCCTCGCTACACTGTCTCCCTGCAGCTTGCCCCATTCCCTCCCTGATCCCAGCTTCACCCCCTGACATCTCTCCAACCCCACCCTCCCCCCATCACAGCCCTTGTCCCCCTCTAGTGCCACGGCCCCTGCTCCCCGTGGGGGGCTTGAGAGGCCCCACACTCCCCGGCCGCTCCACTCCCCAGAATGGGAAGCTGCTGGTGTTGAGGAAGGTGGGCCTGGGCTGGGCCAGCTGCTTGGCCAGGTCTGGTGAAAGAGAGAAGAGCAGGCAAGGCTGAGAGGCCCCTCCCTTGTCCCGGGGGGGGGGGACAGGGGGTCCCACAATTTGGCCCAGTGTCACCCTCCCACATACAGAGGAGGACATCAGCTCCCAGCAGGCCGTGCTCCATCTCCAGCCCCGCTGGGGGGAGACCCCAATCCACCAGTGCCCCCCACCCCGCCACCGCCAGCAGTCAAGCCAGGGAATCAGCCCCTTCTCCCCAGCGAGGGCTGCAGGACTCCCTGCCCCAGCAGCACCAGCCTCCTCGCCATGTACCCCAGAGTGGGGTCGGATAAGGGTGGATTTATTCTTTCCATTCCTCAGATCTAGCCCTCAGTCCTGGTCTGCCCATACGTGATCCAGGTTCTGGAAGCAGTTGGCTGCTTACCCAGGGCTACCAAGGAGCCGCCAGGAGAAGGGGACTAGATTCTCCAAGGCTCTGCATCCATTCACACTGGTACCCGTCTCACACATGGGGAAACTGAGGCACCAGGGAGGGCGATATGGGCTGCGCCAGGTCAGATTGGGAGTCTGTGGGAGAGCCAGGAATAGAACCCAGGAGTCCAGGCTCCGTGGGCAGCTTGGGACTCCTCCATTTTGGGGAGGCTGGGCGCTCCCGGACTGTGGCCCTGCCCCAAGGCTCGCTCCCGCTCAGCATCCCCTGGGCCCTTATACCCACCGCCCATGCCTGGCTCCCAGCCTCCCCTGCTCTAACCGCTAGGACCCAGCAGGGCTGGAACAATCTTTATAGTGGGAGGTGCTGAGAGCCAGTGAACAAAACTGTAAAGCCCGTACAGGATGGAAACCACTTTCAAGCCAGGGGGTGCACCACGACTGGCCCTCACTCCCTTCCCAGAGCTAGCGGTGGGACCCGGATACCCTGGCTCCCAACCCCCACGCTAACCACTAGACACCACTGCCCTCCCAGAGCTGGGGATAAGAAACCAGGAGTCCTGGCTCCCAGCCCGGCTGTGGGTGGAGCAGGACGTACTGGCCATGGGCTCAGCTGGGCATCGCTTACCATCAGGTTGGAGGGGACGAGTCATGGAACGGCGTGTACCATGGGCTGGGGCAGGCTGTGTCTCCCCAAACCAGCCCAGTGTAGCCCTGCCCATGCTCTGCCCAGAAGGCCCCCTCCTGCTCGCCCTTCCCCCTTGGCCCCAGCCCAGGCCAGCTGGCTGCTCCTCCTCAGGGCAGCGTGCTGGGGCTGGGACTAGGGTGGCCATGGCCAGCCTGTGGCCGGGACTTGAGGAGGCTGGGGGGCACCTGGGGATGCCCACCAAGTGCTTGCGAAGGAAGGGCTGGGGTGGGGGCTGTGTGCTGCCTGCCCGGCACTCGGGAGCTGGGGGGGCCGTGCACTGTCCGACCACCCAGCGTTTGGGGACTGGGGGTCACGGGTGGAGCGGGGGCATGTGTCCCCCACCAAGCATGCTAGGGGAAGCCACAGGGGGGCGCTCTGGGCTCCGATGGGGGAAGGGGGCCAGGAGGGGCAGGGCCGGCTGGGGGGATTGGATGCTCCATAAAGCAACCAATGGATCAGATCAATGGGCCAATCTAACCTGTATCGCCCCCCCCCAACATCAGATTAATTGGGCCATCTAGCCTGGTATCCCCCTCCCCACAAGAATATCAATGGGCCCATTTAGCCTGGAATACCCCACCCTACATGAGCTCAATGGGCCCATCTAACCTTGTTATCCCCACCTCATATCAGAGCAATGGGCCCATATAATCTTATATCCCCCACCCAACATTAATATCTATGTTCCCATGTAGCCTGGTATCCCTCTCCCCACAACAATATCAATGGGGCCCATCTTGCCTCGTATACCCCCCCCATTAAATCAATGGGCCCATCTAATCTGATACCCCCACCCCACAATATCATTGGGCCCATGTAGCCTGGTATCCATCTCCCCACAACAATATCCATGGGCCCATCTAGCACGTATCCCCCACTCCCCATCAAATCAACGGGCCTATCTAGCTGGTATCTCCCTCCCACATCGGATCAATGGGTCCATCTAGCCTGGTATCCCCCTCTCAAACATTAGATCAAGGTGGTCTGTGGGATGCACTTAATCAGCTGAAGTTGGTTAACATAATCAAGTTTTTGCTCGTTTGTTTTACATGTATCTTGTTTTTAGTAACCCACATGTAATACACAGATTAACTTAGTTCATCCCCAGTGTAATAGGGACCAAGTCTTCTATAAACACAAGCTCTGCGTCTGGGTCTGGTTTTTCCAGGTCTTTAGCACACATATGCCTGCTTTCGATCCTTTCGCAGTTGTTGCGCAGACAGTCTTTTTGCAGAATTCATGCAAGTGCATTACTAACTATTGTAGAAGAAACGTAGTGCTTGACTGCTAAGAAGCACTGCAAGTCTGTAATGTTATATCCTTGGGGGGCAGCCGGTTTAGGAAGAAATCACTTGAGGCCAGACAGCAGACAGCTAACAAAACCACCATTTTATTACAGACACAGAGAGCTCACTCAGCCGGCTGAAGCTGGCTGAGCTAACCCATAATAATCTAATCAGTTGCCATAGCAACAAAAACCATGACAACCAAATTACACACCATGTAAGAAAGCATATTGCTCTCCCCAGCTGAGCTCTCTCTTTCAGTAACAGAAGGGGCTGTGTCTGAGGCTGGGAGCCCAGTGCGGAGGCTGCTCCAGCATGGCCGGCAGCAGGGCAGTGCAGTGGGACCGGGGGTAGCATGGGGAGTGGGTGGCCCCTGTATAGAGAGGACGTGTGGGTGGAGGCATGGTCAAGATGGACACTGTCCTGATGGGAGAAGCAGGGCCTATCTGCTGGTTTGCCCTCTGAACTGAGTCCCTGAGCTCCCTCACAGACCTGAGAGGGGGCCCTGCCAAGGGCTGTAGTGGGCACCTAGGGTGGACAAGTATCCCAGACAGTGAAAAGGAAGAGCAGCCTCTCCTGCAGGGTCGGTGAAAACTGAGGCAGGGAGTGGACTGGGCCCAGGGAGCTGAAAGAGGAGCTTGGGGGCCTAGCTCTGGTGCTAGATCTTGCAGCCCAGGCTACGCCCTGAATGCGTGGAGGGGTGACAGTCGCAGCTTGGGGTGGGTGGATCTGGTGGTTCAGATCTGGGGTCTGAGGTTGGTGGAATGGCTGGAGTTAGGGATCAGAAGTCTGTTTGGGTTTGGGGTGCAGGAGTGGAGCTGCGTCTTTGGGATGTATCGCATGTGGGGTAAAGAACTGGGTATTTGGGGACAGTCTTACTGTTGGGAGGGGTCTGTCCAGCTGTGGCACTGGGAGTCGGAGGTGGAGTAGTTGAGGGAATGGTTTGATGTTGACATTTTAGGCTGCGGGTAGGAGCTGGGGTTTGGGCTGCACTCCTGGCATTGCACCAGAGGGTCTTGTGTTTTTGTCTGAAAACCTGCTCCTCCTTTCACCTTTCCCTTTCAGATCTTCCTCGCTCAGCTTGTACACCTGGAAAAACAATCTGAGTCCCAAGAATTCCACTTGGGTGTCTGCAGGGCAAGGTGGGCCCTGAAATCCAGCAGCTGGGAGGCCACTTGCCGTGGTTTGTAGCCTCCCTCCCCTGCCTTCTTCTAGGAGGCAGCAGAGAGCACCTGACACTGCTGCAACGGGAGAGCGAAGCCGCCCAGGCCGAGGAGGAACGGCAAGGCAAGGAGTTGATGATAGATGCCTGGAGCCCTTGTCTCTCAGGTTTGCCTGCGGTCACAGTGCCTGAGTGACATGGTAAACCCACGGCTCGTTCTGCCAGCTGCAGGTGTGGAAACCAGCCGCCGTGGAGCCCACGCAGAGTGCAGGGTCAGGACACGTGCAGGTAACACGATGGCCTTAAGGTGGAAAAGGCTGCTGTGAGGGAGAATGTCAGTCTGCCTACTGGCCCAGAAAGACCCTGCCTAAAGGCTGGGTAGATAGATCCATGGCCCAGTTCCTTTCTAGCACCTTGGGGAGAAAGGAGAGAAGATGTGGGCTGGAGAGATGAGGATTTTGGCTCAGGCCCAGTTGATGAGAAAAGCCCCTCCTGTAAGCAACGTCCCGCTTCCCCCACCCTGTTCCTCCTCCGTCCTGGCCTAATGAACTTCCTATCGCCAACAGAAAGAGATCCTGTCCTCTAGTAAAGAGGTCCCCACTTCTTGGAGGCACATTTATGGTTCTCTGCCATTTCCAAGCCACCCTCTTCCTGTCATGGCAGAAACAGACGAAAGACAAGAGGCAGGAGATCATCTGGGAGAGGGAAGAGCTGCCTCGGGTTCGTGGCAGGATTTGGGCCGGAGAAGTTCCTGCTGGAAGAGCTAGCCGGAGCCAGAGCCACTGTGAAGAGAAGGGATGAGGGTGACTCCAAACTCTCCTAGGGAGATTTCCCTGTCCAACGAGAGGGGTGGAGAGAAGGGGCAGTAGCCACTGACCCAATCCCTGAGGGTCAGACTGTTTTATTGCCATGTGTGGCAAATTACCTGCCCCTCTGCTTGTTAGCTCAGTCCGTCCTAGCTTAAGAGGCACAGGCTAGGCACAAGGGAAAAAAAACCCTTCTCAATCTCACAAGGCTGGGCTGATTCCTTCTCAGCCAGCCTCCTAGTTCTAGTTTCTTTCCCCCCCTGGGGAGAATGCCCTCCATCCTGCAGCGAGTCTCAGAGTTCAGTTGTCCCTCCTTGCTGGCAGCTGCCCTGCTTCTCTCATCCTCCTTCCCCCCTGGCTTCCTTGTCAGGGAGGGTTTAAAAAGGTCTATAGCAACTGGGGCCGGCTGAAAACCTGATTCGTTTCTTCCCAACCCCTGCCCCCGCTGACCCTTATTTTGCTGGCTAAGCCTTCCTGGCTAATTGTTACCCCTCTCCAGGTAGCTAATTGGCCTGAATTTGCCACATATCCCCCCCCCCCCCGCTCAACACTACGGGGTTGGGCCACTTGGGTCGGAAAACAATGTACCCTTGACAGGCCATCCGCATTGCCATGTTGAGACCCGGACCGGTGCCGAACCGTGAAGTGGAAGGGCTGAAGCGACAGGAAACCATCTCGTCACTCGCGCGTTCTTGTCCTTGTTCTGGTGCATCCATTGCAACGGGGCATGGTCCATGACCAGGGCAAATCTCCGTCCCAGTAAATAATAGCGGAGGCTTTCTACGGCCCACTTTTACCGCCAGACATTCCTTCTCCACGATGGCGTACTTCCGTTCTCTAGGCAGGAGCTTTCTACTGAGGTAGAGGACGGGGTGTTCGTCGTCTCCGACCATTTGGGAAAGCACTGCCCCCAGGCCTACTTCCGAGGCGTCCGTCTGTAGGACGAACTCCTGCCCCCAGTCTGGGGCTACTAGGACAGGGTCCGTGCAGAGGGCCGTTCGTAGATCCACAAAAGCGGCTTCGGCCGCAGCAGACCATTTCACTATGTCCGGGCCCCGAGCCCTGGTCAGGTCCGTTAAGGGGCATGCCCTGGTGGCAAAGTGGGGAATGAACCGCCTATAGTACCCCACGAGTCCCAGGAACGCTTGGACCTGCTTCTTCCGCAGTGGCCGGGGCCACTTCAATATGGCGTCTAGCTTGTTGAGCTGGGGCCTCACCACGCCCCTCCCCACTACATACCCCAGGTATTTGGCTTCAGCTAACCCGATCGAAACACTTGGAGGGGTTCGCGGTCAGCCCGGCCCTTCTCAGGGTATCTAATACTGCCTCTACCTTTCCGAGATGCGTCTCCCAGTCGGGGCTATTATATGATGACATCATCAAGATAGGCAGCAGCGTACTCCCTATGGGTCCGTAACAGCTTATCCATTAGCCGCTGGAAGGTAGCGGGGGCCCCATGTAATCCAAAGGGAAAAACGGTGTATTGATATAGTCCTTCCGGGGTTGCAAAGGCCGTCTTCTCCTTGTCGGTCTTCTCCAGGGGGATCTGCCAATAGCCCTTGGGTAAGGTCCAGGGTTAGACATGAACCGGGCCTTTTCCTAATCTGTCGATCAGTTCGTCGATCCTGGGTAAGGGGTAGGCGTCAAACCGGGATACCTCGTTCAGCTTGCGGAAGTCGTTGCAGAACCTCATACTGCCGTCTGGCTTTGGCACCAGAACCACGGGACTGGACCACTGGCTATGAGACTCTTCAATAACCCCTAGGGCCAGCATCTTCCTGACCTCTTTCCGAATTTCCTCTCTTTTGGCCTCCGGGATCCGGTATGGCTTGACGTGCACCTTCACCCCGGGCTCTGTGAAGATGTGATGGTGCACTTCCGTAGTTCGACCGGGCTTCTCCGAGAACACGTCTTGGTTGCGTTCGACCAGGCTGACCGCCTCAGATCGCTGTTCTGGGGTCAGCTCCAGGGATATTCCCACCTGGTTGGGCCGATCGTCTTTAGGGGGTGGCGCCCCCAACCCCGTTACCAGGGTTTCTCTATCCTGCCAGGGTTTCCAGCAGATTTATGTGATAGATCTGCTCCAGCTTCCGGCGACCTGGCTGCCGGACCTTGTAGTTAACTTCCCCTACCGCCTCAATTACCTCATAGGGTCCCTGCCATCTGGCCAGGAGCTTGCTCTCTGCCGGTGGGTAGGAGCACCATCACCCGGTCCCCCACCTGGAACTTCCGGGCCTTTGCTTGACGGTTGTAGTAGGTCCGTTTGTGCCCCTTGGGCCTTCTCCATGTGTTCGCGTACTAGGGGGGTGACCCTGGCGATTCGGTCTCTCATTTGTAGCACATGTTCCACAATGTTTCTCCCCGGGTTTGGCTGCTCTTCCCAGTCTTCTTTAGCCAGGTCCAGTATGCCCCTGGGGTGCCGACCATATAACAGCTCGAAGGGGGAGAATCCCGTGGAGGCCTGAGGTACTTCCCGGACGGCAAACAGCACGTATGGTAGCAGGGTGTCCCAGTCTTTTCCATCGCAGCTGATCACCTTCCGCAACATGTTTTTCAATGTCTTGTTAAAGCGCTCAACGAGGCCATCGGTCTGGGGGTGGTAGACCGACGTTCGGAGGGTCCGTATGTGGAGCAGGTCACACAAGTCCTTCATCAGCTTGGAAACAAAGGGGGTCCCTTGGTCTGTCAGGATCTCCCTAGGTATCCCTACTCTGGAGAATATCTGGACTAATTCTTTGGCTATGGACTTGGACAAGGTATTCCGCAGGGGGATGGCCTCGGGGTATCGGGTGGGCATAATCCAATTACTACTAGGATGTACCGATGGCCCCGGGCTGACTTTTCTAGTGGCCCCACTATGTCCATAGCTATACGCTCGAACGGGATCTCAATGATTGGTAGAGGGACCAGAGGGGCCCGCAAGCATGGTCGGGGCCCATGTAGTTGGCACTCCGGACAGGAGGAACAATACTGCCGGACGGCTGCATAAATGCCAGGCCAAAAAAAAACCTCTGTAGAACCCGGTCGAGGGTCATTATCCATCCCTAGATGGGCCCCGAACAGATGACTGTGGGCGAGGTCCATTACCGCCCTTTGATGCTTCCGGGGGACCAAGAGTTGTTCGATGACTCGCTCTTGGACCCGGACTACTCTATACAGCAAATCCTTTTTAATCATGTAATACGGTCCTGGTCCCTTAGCTCTTCCCTCCACCGGGACCCCGTTCACCTCGACTACTTCTTTAAAAATGTTATGGTATAGGGGATCATTGGCCTGATCCTGACCAAAAGTCCCACGTGCGGCCCCTATGGGCCCCATTTCGGGGGGGTCCTCCTCCCCTCTCCCTCAGAGATAGCCTTCGGGGAACCCGGCCCAACAAATGGGCTGGAGTCGGCGGGCCTGGCCCCGCTGTCCAGCTGCGCCCCTTCTTTCCCCCACCAATGTAGGCGTCAGGTACCGGGTCAGGATCCTCGTCCCCCTCCTTTTGTCGGCCCTCCGTTCCCTCCGAGGTTTCCTGGGCTTCCCCGGTGGGGAGAACACGTCCTGGCCAAACTCGTGGAAAGCGGGGAGAGGGTCCCCCATCTGGGCCGCCCCTGGGCCCCCAAGGTTCTCCCCCCCTTCCTCCTCTTTCCCGGGGAGTAGGCCATCAAATCCCGGGAAGTCCCGTCCGATAAGGACAGGGTAAGGGAGTTTCGGAACGACTCCTACCGTCACCTCGGTGGGGTTTCCGAGCACCTCAATGCGTACAGGGACGGTCGGGTAGTAGCCGACATCCCCATGTACACAGGATATTCCCGAGCACGGGGCCTGGGATAGTTGGCCCGGCTTGACCAGCTTCCCAGAGACCAGCGTAATCGCACTGCCTGAGTCTATTAATGCTGTTGGTCCCTATCCCGTTCAGCTTAACGGCGATGTGTATCTATGAGGGACCATCGTGTCCCCGACCAGACTGATTAGCCCGCACGGTCCCCCCTATTTTTCCCCTAGTTTGCACTGCATAGGCTCCCCAAGGTTAGGGCAATTGGGCAGCAATGTGCCCTAGTTCACCACAGGCATAACATCGGTATCCCCCTTGGGCAGCCCCCTATTTTTCGGGGCTGCCGGGACGCATTCCCGGAGCCCTTCTTCCCAGTCCTCCAGTCTTTCCGGGCCTGCCGGTGGTTCCTTCACCTCCTGCCTCCCCTCCATTTTCCGGCCCGGGGCTAGGAGCGAACGGGGGCCTCGGCGTAGAGGCTGGCCTCTGATATTGGCGCCTCCCTCCCCTGGGGGTCTGAGATAGTTCATTGGGCTGCCAAGTGGTCTCTCCACGAGAGCAACCAGATCATCATAAGAGGAGGGGTCGTTTTGGCAGACCCACCCCGTATGTCCGGCGGCAACCCTCTCATGTATCTGTCCAATACCAGTAGTTCTAATACCTTCTCCGGACCATGGGCCTCGGGGCGGAGCCACTTCCGAGCAAGGTGTATCAGATCGAATAGCTGGGACCTCGGGGGTTTGTCCTCCCGGTACTTCCACTCGTGGAAGCGCTGGGCCCTTATTGCAGGCGTCAGGCCTGCCCTCGCCAGGATCTCCGCCTTCAGCCGAGAGTAATCCATGGCTGCTTCCGCAGGCATGTCAAAGTAGGCTTTCTGGGCCTCCCCGCATAGAAATGGAGCCAGCAGACCGGCCCACTGGTCCTGTGGCCAGGCCTCCCGCCCGGCCGTCCTCTCGAACGCGAGGAGATATGCCTCTACATCGTCCTCTGGTATCATCTTCTGCAAGTAGTTGCTTGCCCGTAGCGGTCGGGTCCCCTGGGCCCCCTGCGTCATCGTGGTCAGGGCCTTCAACTGATTCACTACCTCGGTCAGGTTTGCTCGATCTTGGGCTGCCTGGCTCATCAACAGCTGGTTGGTCTCCTGTTGCACCCGTACGGACTCCCGCTGGGCAGCCACCTGCACTCTGGTGGCCTCTTGTTGGGCCGCAGTGGCCTGCATCAGTGCCTTCAGCACATCCTCCATTTTAGAAGAAAAAAAAATTTTTTTTGTTTTTTGTTTTTTTTTGTGGTCTTCACCCTGCCCAGTTACGGCTTGCCATGGAGCCTCACTCACTGGGCGATCCCACCCCTGACACCACGTGTGGCAAATTACCTGCCCCTCTGCTTGTTAGCTCAGTCCGTCCTAGCTTCAGAGGCACAGGCTAGGCACAAGGGAAAAAAAACCCTTCTCAATCTCACAAGGCCGGGCTGATTCCTTCTCAGCCAGCCTCCTAGTTCTAGTTTCTTTTCCCCCCCTGGGGAGAATGCCCTCCGTCCTGCAGCGAGTCTCAGAGTTCAGCTGTCCCTCCTTGCTGGCAGCTGCCCTGCTTCTCTCATCCTCCTTCCCCCCTGGCTTCCTTGTCAGGGAGGGTTTAAAAAGGTCTCTAGCAACTGGGGCCGGCTGAACCTGATTAGTTTCTTCCCAACCCCTGCCCCAGCTGAACCTTATTTTGCTGGCTAAGCCTTCCTGGCTAATTGTTACCCCTCTCCAGGTAGCTAATTGGCCTGAATTTGCCACAACCATGATAATATGCAGCATTTCTATGGGAGCTTCTCAGCCCTAGTCCCCAAAGCATTTCACAAGGTGGGCTCAGAGGCATTATCCCTACGTTACAAAGCGGGAAAGCAAAGTTACTGTCACTCACTCAGCATGACAGTCCTTGTTGTCCAGTCAGGCAGCCAGATTGGACTCCATGGGGAAGGAATGTCCTCGTTTCCTCATGATACTTCGGTGCCACGTGGTAAAGGACAATTGTTTCCAATCTAATCCTGGCATCCTTTGGGGCTGAAAGCAATGCTACTGAAGCAGGGAGCGGTGTTCTATGAACAATTTGATGTAGGCCATAGCTCTCCATAGCTTTCTTCTCTGGGGTGAAAACCAACAGCTGGGTGCCTGCTATTTCGATCGCAGTTCTTGCCAAATCCTTCACCGTGCTAAAAGTACACTTCCCTGGAGTAGAATCATGTAGCAAACCACCCAAAATCTCAGCAGCGCTAGGCAGGAATAGCATCTGCAAACATGGCCAGTTTATTCCTTTAAACTGGTGGCACAGGTGCCAGTTAGGAACCAGACCTAAGCCTAGGTCACAGTCTCCGTTAGCTACCTGAGATGGGGGTTCTAAGCAAAAATAGTTATTTATTTTCCTGCAGCTCTCTCAGCTTCAACACTGGTTGTATTTCACACACCTTTGCAGTTCCTGCTGAGGGGTGACCGTGACATCACCAAAACCACCCTTTTCTTCCCTCCACGTTGCCATAGTTAGGGACAAAGCATTTCCCAAACCACCGGATTAGCTCGGAGATGACTTCAGGAGTAACCTCCTGTAGAGCTGAGACATACCAGGCTACAATCCAGACTAATGAGCAGCTCTATTAACCACCTGCCCTGAAATCCTGGGTGCCTTACGATGCCTTGCTGAAGTAACTTCCACCTGGGCCACTCCCAAAGAGCCTTCCAGCAGGCAAGCCACACCCTGAGTCTCTGAGTGTAACTGCAGCCCACCAGCCACACTGGGGTTACACTCTGTCTCTCCCCAGCCCTGGTTCTACTACACGGTGACCCCCCAATACACCCCCAGTCCCAGACATGCAGCTCCTGGACAGTACCAGGATCTCTGAAGGCCAATAAACCTTTAGGAGAATAATATGTACGATTATTTCAAATAGTTATTCAGAAACATCAGTTTAAACACACTGGCTTAGAAAGAGTTAGAGAGATTTTATATGCGTACAGGCATAACATAAACGAGAAATAACAATTATAATTGGCTACAAGAAAAAC